>NC_048227.1:72680224-72980224 GCF_002007445.2 Ailuropoda melanoleuca
TATATATATATATATATATATATATATATATAATGAGAGGCCAGGTAATTGGGGTCTTTTTGAGTCATAGTAACACTCTGGAGTTTTTCTTTGGAGTGAGTTGGAAAGATACTAGAAGATTCTGAGAAAAAAAAAGTAGTCTGAAATGCTTTAAATAGTTACGGTTTTGGCTGCTGTGGTGAGAACGGATTTAAGAGGAGGGAAACAAGGAGATCCGTTGGACAGTCGAGCAGAAGCTGTGGTTCTCCTGTCCTTGGAGTCTTGGTTCACTTCAAAAGCACCTGTGGACGGCTCTCATATATACTGACTACTTCCTGTTTCTCTGCCTGAGAACAGCCGCGGGGAAGTACCAGGGAGCTATACTTAGAATTGACCCACCAAGAATGGGGAAGGGAGTCGGTGCATAAAGACTCTGGTTTCTCTCAGTGCGACAAGTCTGAGGTGGGCTCTGCACAGTCTTTCAGAGGGTCTCTAGCAGAACTGAGCTCCCACATCCCAGAGCAGAATCTCACTCTTCAATGAAGCTCCATCCATTTTCCCTGTTCCATTCTCCATCTACTCTCCATGCTTCCTGGGAGTTACCCTCTTAGAGGTGGCTTTTGGAGGAATCTAGACTAAGACAGGTATTATAGTAATCCAGGCAAGACAGGATAGCAACTTGGACCGCAGTGTATCCTTAAAGTGGGGATAACTTAATGCTGATTATACTTTAAAGAAGAGCTGAAAGGATTTGCTGATGCATTTAATGTGAAATGTAAGAGAGAAAGAGGACTCAAGATGACTCTTTGAGCAGTTGGAAGGACAAGGTATCCATTAACTGAAATAGGATAGTGTAATTCATCTGGAAGAAACCTGGTATACAGTGTGAGGTAGGAGTCATTTTCAAAAATATGAGATCTAGTTGATCCAGCACCATTTACTAGAAAGACCTTCCTAGATACGTGGTACTACAGTATCCCTTTTGTCAAAAATCAAGCGACTGTAAATGTGTGGGTATTTGTCTATACTTGCTATTCTGTTCCATTAGCCTATTTGTCTGTTCTTACACAAATATCCCACCTTCTTATTTTCTGTAAATTACAAGAAGTCATTATATTCATCATTGTAATTCCTCCAGGACTGTTCCTCTTAAAGATTACTTTTTATAACTTTATAATGTCTTCGAAGTTCATAATAAGTCCTAATATCCAGTATGTAATTCCCTTAACTATGTTCTTCTTGAAGATTACTCTCACAACTTTATAATAATTTTAATAACTAATGGTGTAATTCCTCTTTTTCTATACCCCTTGAGGTTACTCTTAGACCTACTCAATTTTGTAAAAATTTAGAAATAGCTTATCACTTCACACACACACACACACACACACACACAGAACTGATATTACTAGAATTATGTTGAATCTTTAAATCAATTTGGGAAGAACTGACATTTTTATAGCATTGAACTTTCTTACCAACAGAATTTTTTTAAGAACGTGGGGCTTGAACTCATGAGCAAGATCAAGACATGAGCCAAAATCAAGAGTCAGATGCTTAACCAACTGAGCCATCCAGGTGCCCTGCAAGTGATACTTCTTGACAGGGTGGCCAGAGTGAAGTGCTGCTGGTGCGATAGGCTCACAAGCCCCTAAGAGACAAATGAACTATTGTGCCAACTGTTAGACAAAGATGCTCTGACTGGGATGGGAGTGACAGGTGTGGATGAGGGTGGAGGGATCAGGCATGAGAGTTGATGCCAAGAAAACCGGAGATGGAAGGGAGTGATCAATGTGAACTCAGAAACTAATAGGAAAAGAATGGGAAGCTGTGATGAATCCAGGAACCAGAGAATAGATGAGTGAACACTGAGAACTAAATTGGTTTAATGAAAAACAGAGCCAGTCAGATACAGAGCCCGAGAAAAGTACAGGGGCCAAGTTTGTCAGAAGAACCAGAGACTGGGATCTTCCTCATGAATTGTGTCTAATGTTGGGTTTATAGGGCCGGGGCTCTTCACAGCAAACGCCTGACCTGAAATTCTTGCCAGCGTTCCCATGGTTTAGAAGTCTATTGGAGTGAATCAGGGCTTTATTCATTCCATTGATAAGTCATGAATGTTAAGTATGGAAGCTTCCCTGTTTCTAAGAGGTCACCTAAATATTGCTCAGTTTCAAGGACTATGAAGTTTTTTCCGTGAAACAAGCAATTCTTTTTCTCTTTAAGATGGTTCTTTCTCTAGGATGCCTGGGGCTCAATCAGTTAAGTGTCTGCCTTTGGTTCAGATTGGATCTCAGGGTCCTGGGATCGAGCCCCGCATTGGGCTCCCTATTCAGAGGGAAGCCTGCTTTTCTCCCTCTGCCCCTCTGCTCAGGCTCGCTCGCGCTCTCTCTCTCTCTCTCTCCCTCCATCTCTCTGACAAATAAGTAAATAAAATCTTAAAAAAAAATGGTACTTTCTCCAATTCTAAGCCCTCCAATTGAACACATGTTATTAACTTCCGTTTTCCCCCATATTATTCTCTGCAATATGAGGAAAAAATCTAGTGGGACGTGAGAAAAATAGAGCTCTGTCCTATACTCCATTCTGAGCGAGTATTATTTTTATAAACAGTGAAAGCAGATTTCCCACCCTAACTACAAGTATTTCAATAAGCAATCTTTTTTCCTTTTCATTTTTCAAAGTTTTTATGGTAGAGGCTGTGGTGTGTCAGAGACCAGAGGTATTCCTGTGCCAGACACCATTTTGGCACACACAGGCTTCAGCTGTCATCTTGTACACAAGGAGATCTTGGCGCTCCGCTCCGAGCTCGCATTTCAGGCTGGGTGTCACGTCACACCAGCCGCCTCCTTTTTATTGAGAGCAAGCTTGGAGGAAGCATCTGTCCTAAACCCAATCATGTGAGATGTAGAATGAGTGGCAAGGTTTGACACTCTTACAGCTTTCTCTCCCTCAGCTCAAGGCCTGCACAATCCAGACAGTAAAACCCACCCCAGCGTGTGCACGTGACACAGAAGTGACACACTCGGGAATTCTCAGGTCATGTGATGTTTCACATTCTTCGACTTGATAAACTACTTGTAAAATCATTGTAAAACTTTGTTTTTAAAACTTACACAAATAATCAGGCATCCATCTTCCTAAAGCTGCTGGAATTTCAGGGAAATAAATCACTCTTTGATCACTATTCCCCCCAAAAATAGATATGTTAAAAAAAAACTTACATTATAGTTTCGCTATTTCAATTACACTAATGGGAGGGTCTTATGGAAAACAAACGTAATCCAGTGTTGATAGTAAAATTAATAGGTTATGTGTTTGCCAGAAAAACCTTCATATATTCTGGGGACCATATCATATAAAAGAAGAGGAGTTTTGGGATGATTCAGTCAATTATTGCATGGATTCAAATATAGTTCAGGTTATGTCATATTTCCAAAACAGAAAATCCTTGTTCTTTTTTTTTTTTTTTAAGATTTTATGTATTTATTTGAGAAAGAGAGAGAGCACGAGCAGGGGGGAGGGGCAGAAGGAAATGGACAAGCAGACTTCCCTGCTGAACAGGGAGCCCAATGCAGGGCTCAATCCTAGGACCCCAAGATCATGACCTGAGCTGAAGGCAGATGCTTAATGGACTGAACCACACAGGCACCCCAGAAAATCCTTGTGCAATAGAACTTTGAAATATGCAATTTCCATGGGAAGTGCGTATATATCCTGCCCCCGTCCACAGTGAGCTAGAGACATTCTGCTGCGTCAGAACCGGCCATGACAGAGCCTGAACAGATGGTTTTCTATGAAATTTGTCCCAGTAGTCCCTTCAAAGTCCTAACCGCTCTTGGTCACCTCTTTATCACACTACCAGGCATTGGAATTCTCATCGTTAGAATACCTTGTTTGTACTAAGGCATTGTTCCCAAATCCTAAAAATCACAGAAATCATGAAATCATTATTTCAGAAGTTACTGTCAAGAATGGTGAAGAGTCTTAGATATTATCCCATTTGCATGCTAATAAGTTAGCCACTCACAGTTTCTTGTAAGCTGGCAGAAGACAAGAGACTCTTGGGTCAGAGGCAAAGGAGAGTTTATTAACCACAGACATAGCAGTGGTTGAGTATCGGTATTTGCTCTGGTTCCCTGAGCTCCAGTTCTCACAAGGTGATGCAAGGAGAGCCAAGTGATACCTGTACATGCAATGGATACATTGGAGGAGATGAACCCAAGCTTAGATAATCATAATATTTTATAATGGGAAATAACTTTGTCTTCCCTTTGCTATGGAAGGAGACACTACCTTTATTATACTAAACAGTAAATAAACTTACCTCGCTCTAGAAGGAGACACTATATCTAATTTCCAAGGCTGTTTTCTATATACATAAAGGTGAAAAGATAGTTTTGAACAAAAGAATCTGTATTAATTATGTTTTGTTGTTTCTGTAACTTGATGTTTTAATATCTTCAAGACGGATGTCAACTACTTTAGGTAAACAGTTAGGAATGACTTGAGTTAACCACCTGGACTGTCCATACTCTGAGCCCTACATGAGTTTGCAAAGGTGTCACTTTTAAATGTGGTTTACCAATCCCAGAGCATCCTTCCTCGCTTCACTTCCTCCTTCCTGTGGAAATCACAATAGAAGTGTTTGCCTGCAGATCTGCTCTCGCTCCTTCTCTGCCTCATGACTGACCCTGGTGTTTCTGCCTGGGGCCCTGCATGGCATGCTGCATTTTCCCTGGGGGAACAGTATCATAAATTTCATGACTCCAAGACAGCTCTCTCTTTGATCTGTATATGGTCTCACTATACCTAAATTAAGACTAAGTTATGATTAAAACATGGTCAATAACCGTAGCTCACAAAACATGCAAATACATTAGAAATCCACGGAGTGTTGTCTTCCAACAGATACTATCTTAAAGGCCATTGATTAAAAGACCCATTGTTGCCCAAATCCTTTCTAACTCCCAACTCCCATAAAACCAGCCCAGCATATTTTTTAAACACTTTTCTTCAAACACTCTTATGTCATCTGTGATTTTTATTTACTTAGCCTTCTCTTATGCCTTGCATCTAATGAGAATATATACATTTGAAGGCAATTGCAATGTACATTGCACAGGCCTCTTTCCTGCTGCTTTTCTCCCTCCTAGGAAGTGTCTTTGCATCATCCGATTATCTCTAGTTTCCTCAACCATCCTGGTGACATCCTGCTGAATGTAGTCTACTTTGTCTATTTATTTTTATTTTTTTATTTTTATTTTTTTTTAAAGATTTTATTTATTTATTTGACAGAGACAGCCAGCGAGAGAGGGAACACAAGCAGGGGGAGTGGGAGAGGAAGAAGCAGGCTCATAGCAGAGGAGCCTGATGTGGGGCTCAATCCCAGAATGCCGGGATCACACCCTGAGCTGAAGGCAGACGCTTAACGACTGTGCCACCCAAGGCACAGTCTGTTTTTTAAATATGCTGTTCCAAAAATATTTTAGGTGCAGCATGAATAAACAGCACTGAGTAAGTAAAATACAGTAGAATAAACTTGAAACTCCTTTTTTTTGCATACTATATGGACATGTTAACTTATTTAAAATGTACATCACACCTCTGATGATTAAAAACTAACTATTGGGGCGCCTGGGTGGCACAGCGGTTAAGCGTCTGCCTTCGGCTCAGGGCGTGATCCCGGCGTTATGGGATCGAGCCCCACATCAGGCTCCTCTGCTATGAGCCTGCTTCTTCCTCTCCCACTCCCCCTGCTTGTGTTCCCTCTCTCGCTGGCTGTCTCTATCTCTGTCGAATAAATAAATAAAAATCTTTAAAAAAATAAAAATAAAAAATAAAAAAAAATAAAAACTAACTATTAATGTTAGTCATTAATCCCTTTTTTTGAGTTTCTGAGTATTTTTATTTTTTTATTTAAAAAGTTTTTTTTATTATATTATGTTAGTCACCATACAGTACAAAGTCGTTAATCCTGAAAGTCGTTAATCCTGTCACTCCATGACTGATTCAACCTTTCTGGTTTTGCTTTAAAGTATAGGCTTTGTGTCTATCTCTGTAAAATTCAACCTTAGATTCATTTTTTCTTTTGAGTCTCTGAAAAATCTCTCAGATTCTGAAAACAAAAGAAGTTATCATTCTAGCCTCAAAGCATCAAAAAATTTAATAAAAAAATTTTATGTAACTTAATCCAATCCTCGATTAAAATGTAAAGCAGGACAGAACTGAGCATAGGGTCCTGTGCACTCAGTGGGAACCTCCCACCAGGTTTACCTTGATGAATGCTCCTTAAGCATAGTTGCTCAACACAAGAACTGATTTAACTAAACTTCTTCCAGATCTTACTTGTTTAAAAAAATTCTATCTGGAGGTCTTTCGACTACTACATTTCTATATTTTGCCTTCTGTCAATTTTGCTGACTAAAGAAAAGAGGTTACTATGTCCTGACTTAACTCTTATTGAATCCATAATGTCAAACAGTGGTCACTCATTCATTTTCTCCATCATCTAGAGGTTTATTAATATATATATTTTAACATAATACATTTGATGTAATTATTATATGCATATAATTATATTATATGTATATGAGTTTATATATATGTATATGTACACATGTATATTGTCTATATATACATTCAATTGTATAATATTATATTGTACATAAAATGTATATTATTAAATTATATTATTATATCATTAGTATTAATATAATATATAATAAGACTCAGAACAGATTAGTCTACTAAATTATTAAGCTGCTATCTTGGGAAGTGAGTTTTTACCACCATTATCAACAAAAATTTAGTAAATACATGTTATTTTTTTCTTTAAGAAATGACATAAAGAAAAACAAATCTCATTAGAAAAGGAAATTCCAGGAAGATTTTAAAGAAGGGAGAGGATTCAACAAATCAGTATCAGTGGAAGGAAGGGCATCATTGGTAAGGGGAACATACCAAAGTGGAGAGAAAAAATGAAGTGAGAAAGACTACATTACATTTAAGACTTTTAATTCAAATCTAATTTACCCTTTTAGAATGACATTGTTATTATTTTTCTAGCTACGTTACTCTCTCTGCAATTGCTCTCCTGACTATATCATTTGTGTTCTCAATCTCTATCTTTATTTCATTGTTTCCCATGTGTATATCTTGTCTGGTGCGTAATCCTGGTAGACAGCAACCATATCTAATTCTTCAGTATTTTGACCCCTTCCAGGTCCAGAACATAATGGGCTCATCTCATGTGCTCAATGATAATTTTGGAATTGGAAATTTCAATTTGGGGGAATTACAAATGAGAGGCTGTTAAAGCTGGAAGGAATTTTGGACACAGAGAGCTAGAAAGATTGAATGACTTGCCTAGAATCACACAAGTTTCTATGCATTCATTCACAAAACGCTTCCCTCTGGCCCTGTTGCTAGGATTGTCTTTCTTGGTTATCCAAGATTGGCCTAAAATCTCTGTATGGGTTGCTAACAAGGCATCAAAGCCTACTATGATTGTTTGGCTTGTTGAAACTGGTGTACATATTAAGAAAGGTACACTTTGATCCCAGAGTCTGAATAATTCCTTCTAAGACCATGTGTTGGCTCTTACATAGACACAGACATAAACAAAGTCATCCCAGAGAGTCAATGGAAGTTTTCCTTAGATATTGATGTATATTTAGGGGCTGATGGCATATATTTAGAAGGATATCTTTCCTAAGTCTTTTTATTAGCAATTGGGATAGTGCCAAAATTCACAAACCGAAGGTCAGCATTTCATTAAAATGACCTGAAAAGCACATAAAATTTTTTCTGTATCTCCGGGAAGGACTAGTGTGATATATTTATAAGCAGAGTTAACCAGAAGGCACGGCTTCTTTGATGATGGCACTGGTCTAAGCTCTCTAATATGACTCATGGAAACAAGCAGCAGTTGTGGGCATGGCTTCCCCGGCTGGGCTTAAAAATCCCAAAGATCTTGTATGTCAACCAAACCACAGTACTTCCCTGTCTTTCCACTTAATGATCATCAAGATCCAGTGCATTCCAAATGTACATCTCAACCTGATTCATTTTTTAAATAATTCTTTATAAATTATTGGGATCTTTTATTAATTTGCATATTTTTAGAGATTCTGGGGGTGAGGGTGGGGGGAGGAACACCATAACATCCATCCTGTACCCATGTCCCGTTAAAAATTCTGGAAGTACACGCTTGAGGACCCTATAATGCCTCCTTTCCTTATGGTGACTACCCTAATTTTTAATCTGGAGGAGAAATGCTGGGTGATTTGGAGGTACAGTAGCACAAAGACTAAATTTTGCAGGAATTTTGTTCTGTAGCGGTATAATACATTCAAATATCTCAGTCTAGCTCTGTAAATTTTCACTCACAAAAATCCCTGGAGAGCCTTTTCTCTGGAGCTTTTCTTTGTTGCAAATTTAATGTTTGTCATCTATCCAGTAGCTATGCAAACAAGTAATATTCAAAAATATGTTTTGAGTTTTTGGAGAAAATGATGCTGGACAAGTATGTCATTTTGGAATTGACTTTTTTTTCCTCTCAGAAAGAAGGGAGCAGCCTGGCAGATCTTCATACTTGAAAAACAAATGGGGCAAGGGGAGTGGCTGAAATAGAAAAAATAAGACTGTGTTCTTATTTCATGGATAGAAGTCCCTCTTACCTGGGGCCACAGAGGCCCTAGAACACCCAGGTTTAAGGCAATTTGGAAATGAGGGAAGGTGTCTCCTTAAGCTAGCGCTGCTCACTGCCTTATGTTATCCCGAGGCCAGCATCCCCATGCCGATGTCCCAAAGGCTGCTTTTGGCTGCGACATCTGGAAGTCCAGCTGCTGCAGTGGCCAAAACATTTTCTAGGACAGCCCAGATGGAAAGGAAAAAATTAAACCCAATTTTATTTTTATTACCATAGAACTTCTGTTTTCTCCTCAAGTTTGGATAAGGAGCCAGCTAGATCTTATTTAAAATATAAGAAAACACCTGGTACCATGGGAAGAGCTTTCATATTCCAAGATTGAGCCTAGAACCCATCTTTTAATCCATGTTATAAAACCCAGAAGCTCTAGTTCATAATGACAAGAAGAGGGTAGGCAAGCTGGTAGGCATCTCAAACATAATCCAACAGTAAATGTTCATGTGTTTGGTTTAATGGATTAAAATAGAAAAACATCAGGAAAATATATCAGCTGAACTTAGTTAATTTTTTTCAATTTTGGAAAATTCTCTTTCATCTACCCTTACGAGCTTTCTCAATTTTTATTTTTGTCATTTACTAATCTTTGAAGTGTTGCATTGGAAGCAAAACCATTTAGCTTTTGATGATTATTTCCATAATTTGGAGTTTGATCACTTGGGTCATTTGTCCCACGTTGACATGAAATGTTGTACTCCAGTGGCCTGTCAGAGGACAAAGCATAAACGTTCCTCCACTCATCATGCTGAAGTCAGAGTCACCTTAGGGATTAGGGTTTCAACGTATGGATTGGGAGGAGGGGGCATGATTCAGTCCATGACATCACATTTTGCAGATAAGACAACAGGTTGGAGACTAGAACTAGAAGTAAAGTGTCAGAGCCAGTACTGTGTCCACATTTTTGACTCCTTATTCCTTGTTTTGCTGCAATTCCTTTATGATGGGAAACAATAATTTTATGGGTTTTTGTAAAGTGCCCATGGCTTTCCAGATATTGCAAATATTTAACTGTAAATGTCTAAGACCATAAAAGCACTAGGTTTTTAAAAATAATTATGAAATGGGGAAAGATTTTCTAAAGAACCATAAAACCAAGAATCCAAAATGAAAAAAAAAAAGATAAATGTGATTGTGTTAAACATTAAAGGCCAGGGAGACATAAAATGAATAAGAAATATGAATGTGAAGTACAGGAAAGACTGGAAAATATTTAAGATGCATATGACAGGTGGGGGACTCAGTTTCCTAATATACATAGACCTTTTTACAAATCAACAGCAAAAAGATAACACTCCAAAAAATGAGCAAAGGACATGAGTAGGCAGTTCATAGAAAAAATATAAATGAATAAGAAAAATTATAAAAATAAGCTTAATTTCTCTTGTAATTAAAGAGATACAAATTAAAATGACAAAAAACCACTATTTTCTGCCTATCAACTGGCAGAGATGAAAATTGCATGGGAAGGGGATGCAGAAATATTATCCTTTTTGTTACACAATTGGGGAAAATAAATTAGCGCAATCTTATAGAAGGTAACTTGGCAGTATTTGTCAAAATAAAATAAGCACATACCCTTTAATCCAGCATTTCCACATCTGAGAATAATTGAAACTTCATAAAACATCACACACACATAAGGAAAGTTGTATATAAAAAAGTATTCAATGTAATATTGTTTGTATATTAGCTGCTAGGGCTGCGATAACAAAATGCCACACGCAGGGTGGCTTAAGCAACAGAAATTTATTTTCTCATAGTTTTGGAGCTTGAAGTCCAATATCAAGGTGATGGCAGGTTTGATTTCTTCTGCGGTCTCTCTCCTTGGCTTGCAGATGGTTTCTTTCTTGCTCTTTCTTCTTTGCCCTAATCTTTTCTTCTAAGCGCCCAGTCAGATTGGATTAGGGCCCACCATAACGGCCTCATTTTAACTCAATTACCTCTTAAAGGTCCTATCTCCAAATACAGTCACATTCTAAAGTATTGGGAGTTAGGAATTCAACATATGAATTTGGGAAGGGTATAATTCAATTCCTTATAGTTTATAAGAGGGGGGAAACAAGCAAAAAAATAGATATCTATCCATAGAAAATGAATTATTATAAAATATTCATATAATGGAATGGTATGCCACTATTAAAAAAGCATGAGTTAGAACTATATGTCATATTAGGAAAAGACACTTAAAATGAACTGTTGAGTAAAAAACAAATTCTGAGCAGTATGTATAAGAGTATCTATATTGTGAGAGGGGAAAAAAAGGTACATGTATATATGTATGAAATTTCTGGAATGTTATATAAGAAGGGGCAGTGTGAAACTGGGATATCAGAAGATGTTCTTCTGGATTGTTTGAGACTTTCATAATGAACACGTGTTATTTAAAATTTTCAAAAACTACATGTCAATTGGATGCAATTATTCTCATCCCTATATGCAAGCACCTTTGTCATGTGACTTTATAGCTCTTCTCACCAGGCGATGTCTCTTTTTTCAGCCCTTGAATTTGGGCTGCCATGTCATTTGACCCAACCAATAAAATATAGTGAAAGTAATGCTGTACTGCTTTGAGCCCGGGCTCTTTCACCCCCATGCCAGCTTACCATAGACACATGAATAAGCTCACTCAAGACTGGAGGAACCAACCAGCTGACTGAAGCCCAAATGACCAACCTATGGAATTGTGAGCTAAAAGTGGTTGTTATTTGGGGTTCTTTGCTATGCAGTAATAGATAACTGCTGTCCTGAGTAATAACATAGAGCTAAAAACAAAAGTACGAAGAAGTTTATATATTTATTTAAGAATAGATGAATAAATGGGATGAAAATTGGTAGCTTTGTCTTCAACACACACACTCCCTGACATTACAAGCCTGTTGGCCAGACTCTTCTTTCTTAGTTAGTGATGACTCTGCATGTCCATAACATTTTCTTTATTCTCATAAGGAACTCTCCGAGATTACAAAATGTATGTAGCTTAGTCTGTAACATTTATTCAAAACCACAATTTATAAAATAATCTAGAGGAGAAGGAGAGAAAATACTTAATTTTTAAAAAAGATTTAATTTTTTATTTGACAGAGAGAGAGAGAAAGAACACACAAGCAGGGGGAGCAGCAGAGGGAAAGGGAGAAGCAGGCTCTGCACTGAGCAGAGAGCCCAATGTGGGGCTCGATCCTAGGACGCTGGATCATGACCTGAGCCAAAGGCAGATGCTTAACTGACTGAGCCACTCAGGCACCCTGAGAAAATACTTTATATAGAAAGGGTGACCTCAGAATACTTAAGAACAAACAGGACTATCTAAACCAACTCTGAAACATATACGTGAATAGATGGGTACATGAGATTATACATAACTATGTATAATCTAACTAAAGTTTATGGAGAGACTACATGAGAGCCTATGTGAGGGGATTAGGTCAGCAGTGTGATTAGAGTGACCATAATGACCATATTTCTGACCAAAGTGAGGCTCTGATTAGACTTCATGGCATGCCCACATTTCTTGACATCTCTCCTATCCCCTCACCACCATTGCAATCATATTCACCCACACTTTCTGAGTCCCAGATTTCTCAGTTGCAACAATGAAAGAATTTCCGTGTAGCCGACACCTACAGAAGTCTCGAATAGGCAAAAACGTCCTGGGAGTGAGATTAATGTCTTTTCAGGCAATTGTTTGTGTTTCATTGAGTCCTCTGCCTAATTGTCCAGTCTTACTTCCAAGAACTGAAGACTGGGCTTGAGTTTGTATTCTTGGCTGCCAAATAAATCATTCTGCCTTGTGTCCTTTTTATGAACCATCACATTTTTCCGTGATGGTGGGCGTTCTGGGCAAACACAGCATTTTGGAGAGATTATTGTCAATTGCTCTAGCATTTTGGTTTTGTCCTACAGAAAAGAGACGGCAAGAGAAGTGTGATCATTAGGTCTAGGCTAGATCTTAAGGTTTTATACCAAAAGGCTTGATGGATGTCCTTTTGGAAAGTGGTTGCTTTCTAAAGAAATTTGTATGAGATCTGTCAGATGATTTTATTTCACCCTACTTCCAGTCAGGAGGCTGAGGTGGCCATTAACTGCTTCTTGGGGTCCTGAGTTAAAGCTTCTGGGGAAGAACTGTGCCAGCTCACAAAGCGTCTTATGGCAGAGTTGAGACTTCTATGGGGAATGAGTACATGATAGTAGTTGACCTTGCAATGCTTCCAACCTATATCTAGAGTTTGTGAGCTTCCCTCAGCCCCATTTCCTACATATCTATAACAAGAGAGTTAAACAGACACCTCAAGAAGTCAGTCTTAATACCCTCCAATGTTGCAACTAAAGCAATCACTCTAAATTTTCTTTTCAACACAAAAATATGATAGCAACGTATTCTAGCATAAACTTTCGAGAATGGTCATCAAACTAGAATATCCCCCAGGATACAATTTTTTTATTCTTTGCCCAAATCTCCCTTTATATTGAATTGTGTTCTTTAAATTTTTGTTTTGTTTTGTTTTTTGGATGTGCTGCTGTAAGTTGTTTGCCATAAGGACTCCCCACAGCCTCTTCAGCTATTCCTATCCAAGTCTCCTTCCACTCATTTCCTGCTTCTCCTCCTAGTTTATTTATGAAAGAAATGTTCCTTCAGAACAACTTGTGATCAGTGTTGCATTACTGACACATCAGACAATTCTGAATCTTTGGACTAAGAAACTAGTCCATAGGTTAGATGTCTGTGACCAACTGTATTGAATCAGTGCTGATTAGGCATCTAATTAACTTTGTTAATTGGATCAGAAATGAAAAATTAATAAACAAAACCACTCTTTACTTGTAAAACACCATGAAAACCACAAATCAACGTGTGACTGTCTTGATAAACAAGGCATAGGAGGTTTTTTTAAAAGCACTGTTGACATTAGATTTTTTAACATAAGGATGAATTCTGAGAGGGCAACTAGTTCTTTATTTTTTCCATCAGCACCTGCTCTTGATATTGCTAAATAGTAGAGAAGTCTTACCTATAATCATTTATTCATTCTTTTTTTGTTGACAGTTTTATTCAGCAAAAAAAAGAATTTTTTTTGGAGCATCTGTTAAGTGGCATATATGTTACTAGGACTGGCTAACAAGATGAAAAGGAAAAAAACATGGCGTTTACCCATAAGGAGATAGCTTAGTTAGGAAAGACTGACTTGGGTGTCTGAATGCTCCAACTGAGATGGGAAAACAAGAGGAAGTACAGGTTTGAGGAAGTAGGAAACAAGTGGTTTATTAATACTGAGTTTTCGATGCCCATGAAGGGGCCAGTAGGCAGCTGGATATATGGTCCTGGAGAAGTTCTGACCTATTAATATGGATACTGGAGTCACTGTCATGGCGCTATTGAAGCTGTGAGGATAGGCAAATCACACAAGAAGACCATGTGGACTGAAAACCAGGTCTAGGAGAGATGTTAATTAAAAACTCAGCTAGCCATCATTATTATTCTGATGGTCCTGGTCCCCCACCCATACCTACTCTTTTAGTTCAAGAATCCTCTTCTCTTTCAGGGGCACCTGGCTGGCTCAGTCGGTAGAACATGAAACTCTTGATCTCAGGGTTGTTCAAGCCCCATGTTGGGTATAGACATTACTTAAAAATAACATCTTTTTAAATAAAAAGAAAGAATCCTCTTCTCCTTGAAACTTGAAGTAAACATATGAACTTTTGAGTGTATAGTTCTAAAAGTCCAGGATAGACTACCTTGAAGCTTGACTGGATCCAAGTGCTACAACATCACAGGGAGGACTTGACCTCTTTGTAGCTTTCAGTTCTATTATCCTCCAAATTGGTTTCATTTTCAAATAGGTTCTCTCTATATGGATATCCCCAGAAATTAAAGGTTTATATTCTATCAGTGTCAAAATCCAAAGAAAGAAAGATTCTCATTTCCAAAAATTCCAACTGAATTTCCAGGATTGACTCTTATTAGAACTGCTTGGATTACACAGTTTTTTAAATCAATAGGTGCCCAGATGGAGGGAATCCTTGCCCCTCGGAGCAGTTGAGTTGAGTCCCTTTGCCCCTCAGGGCAGTGCTGTGAGGTCATGCCACCCCTGGGACAAAGTGTGGGGGAGGAAAATCAAAGATGAAAAGAACAGACAGACAAAGTAGAGATACCCTTTATCCCAAAATAGAGATACCCTCTATAAGGGGGCAAGAAATATAAGATGAATAAAACACAGTTTCTGGAGGTAAGAGAGGAAGATGGGTAAGGAGACAAAGAGAAAGTGATGAGTACTCCAGGAAAAAATACATGTAAAGTGTTAGGAAGTACAGCCAGGGAAAGACATAGTTACATGTATGCCCATTTCTTTTCTTTTTCCTTTCCTTTCCTTTCCTTTCCTTTCCTTTCCTTTCCTTTCCTTTCCTTTCCTTTCCTTTCCTTCCCTTCCCTTCCCTTCCCTTCCCTTCCCTTCCCTTCCTTTCCTTTCCTTTCTTTTTTCTTTTCTTCTTTTTCTTTCTTTCTTTCTTTCTTTCTTTCTTTCTTTCTTTCTTTCTTTCTTTCTTTCTTCTTTCTTTCTTTCTTTCTTTCTTTCTTTCTTTCTTTCTTTCTTTCATCTATCCACTTATTCAAGATAAAGACAGAGAGAGAGAGAGCGAGCCAGCAGGGGGAGAGGCATAGGGAGAGGAGGAGAATTCTCAAGCAGACTCCCCACTGAGCACAGAACCCAAGATGGGGCTCCAACCCAGGACCCTGAGATCATGACCTGAGCTGAAATCACTGAGTCGGATGCTTAACCCACTAAGTCACCCAGGCGCCCCATGTGTATGCCCATTTCTTTTGTGTTTTACAATCTTGCGTGGAAATAGAAAGTCTCTCTCATTTGTCTAATTTATTATCCTTGATACTCTTGGAAGATTCATTGAGAGTTGTGGAGTTTCATTCTATAGGCCAAATAATCTCAATTGCTTTAGTCTGGCTTCCAGTTTCATTTTTTTTAATCATTTTAAGAATTCTGGATTCTATTCTTATTTGTCTCTAAATTCCTCAGGTCCTTAAATTTTGCATTCTAGTGCTAGAATTATTGCTTTGGTTAAGATCTGTCCGGTAAGAATACATACATTATTCCAATCCCACACCGCACCCTGGTAAACATGCTCTCAACAATAATTACCATGCTGAACTGCATGCTTCTTGTAATCTGTTTTCCTCCGGGTCCTCTTTTAGTTTATCTTCACATCTACGTTAAAGAAATGAAAAGAGAGACAGGTGACAATGTCTTCTAGTAACTGATAGATTGATTTTTGAACCAAACTCGCACTGCAGTGAAATTGCTTCTGATTTGCCAATTTGGGTTTTTAATTTTTCACCTTATACCACTACAAAGTTTCAAAATATTTAGATTATTCAGTGCATAATGACAAAGACTATTACAACTATGCAAATGGGCATAAGCCTGTGAGTTCAAAAGCTCTAAGGGAAATGTTTTAAACCATGCTTTGATCAATTGAAAATTTCAATTGAATGTGAAGATACAACTTGAAACTTTGGAAATTGTCCTCCAGTCCGTACTTGCTACCATTTTAGAAATCTGAGCCAGATTTGTCAATGAGCACCCAAGAACTGATTTAGTAATGATAACACACAGGGTGGGCTTTGTAGTGATATCCAGAGAGAACTGGACCGGGAGTCAGGAAACCTGCCTTTGAGATGCAGCATTGCTGCCCATGTGACCTTGGAGAACTTACCATCCCTGAAATTCAGCCTGTCCTGTTCAATGGAGTCATAACCATTGCCCAAAAATTGTAGCAGAAATTAAGACATAACAAAAGTGAAAATGTATTTGCTCATCCAGTGATGCTTTTCTTTTACACTTCCTCAAGGCATCGGGTCAAATGTAGAAGGCTCAGAAAATGTAACTCTCTCCCTCGAGCCATTTATAATCCAATTGGAAAGACTGTATGTGAACTTTAAGTGATATTTTATAGGAGTTTAGAAAGGGGATTATCAGGAACAAGAATAATTGGGTAAGAGTTCATGTAGAATATAGAATGTGAGGTCGGCCTTAAGGATGGGAGGGTTTGCATTGTTGGGAATAGAGGAGGGAGCATCCTAGCCAAGCACAGTAAGTTAAAGGAAAGCAGAGGTGCAAAGTTTAAAAGCACATCCTTCCAGCATGAAAGCAGAAAGCATGATCCTTTCCCCAGGATCTTTAGCAAACAAATAAAATACAATAAAAATAATCTTTTTCTTTCCTTGCACACATCCTGGTAAACAGAGGCAGAATTTCAGGAGGAATAATCTCATTTTTTTAAAGCTATTCTTTCCTTCCATTGTTCAGCAGAAGTGGATTATCAGAAAGAGCACTGAGTACATTTTCTCCGTAAGCATAATGTGGGGAAATTTAAGGGTGTGTCCTGAGCTCCTGGTTGTAGACAGAGGTTTTATGCGGGACCTCTGAAACATGGGGATCCAGAGAGATTTGAAACAGGGGAATGATCTAGTTCGAATTCGCTTGTTTACAGCTTGAAAAAAATGCTACCTAGACAAAGGTCAGGTGAAAACCTAAGCCTAAGGTAAAAACCCAAGTCCTGGGGCGCCTGGGTGGCACAGCAGTTAAGCGTCTGCCTTCGGCTCAGGGCGTGATCCTGGCGTTCTGGGATCAAGCCCCACATCAGGCTCCTCTGCTAGGAGCGCTTCTTCCTCTCCCACTCCCCCTGCTTGTGTTCCCTCTCTCGCTGGCTGTCTCTATCTCTGTCGAATAAATAAATAAAATCTTTAAAAAAAATAAAATTAAATTAAAACAAAACAAAACAAAACAAAACAAAAAAAACCCAAGTCCTCTTGGCTCCTGAATTTCCTGTTCAGGAAGATCTAACCCTATTCTAGTAATGAATTGATGTGTATTCATCCATTCATTCATTCATTCATTCATTCAATTAATCTTCCTTGAGTGCCTGCTCTGTGCTAGAGTACAAGGATAAGGTATTAAAACAAACAAAGACAATCCAGATGAGAACAAACAAAGGCCATTTGTTTGCTATAGCATTTAACACTTAACACAGAAGACTCTAAGGCATGCAGGGGGGTGCGTGAAAAAAAGGGGAAGGTTTCAGGTATGCTCTGATTAGAGGATGCTATTTATTACGGGGAATCTGGAGATGCACTAAGGGTGGGGAATCCCATGTGATAGGTTTGGGGAGTGTATTTTACTCTCTCTGGTTGGTTCTGAGCTGGAAGTGGGGACACAATTAGAGAAACTGGCAGTCATTGACCTAGCCCTGACCATTCTACTGACGACTGGAACCAAGAGGTTATACTTTGTCTTCCTGAACCGGTTGCCATAGAGATGAAGGGTGAGAAAGCTACTATCATACTGGCGTGGCCAAGGTCCACGCTTATATTCAGGCCCCTTGGGAAGTAACCAGGGAAGCTGAGCCTCCTCTCATGGAGTTTACAGTCTAGGAGACAAGGCAGAGGATGAATAATGGTTTAATCAAGCCTTAGAAAATGCTAGAAAGAAAACATTCCTGGGTGGATCTGATATGTGTGGAGTCAGGGAGTCTCCCTGAGCAGCTGACTTCAAGCTGGGTCCCAGATGTTAAGTAGAAGTTATTCAGAAGAGTCAAAACGGTATTGCTGATTGCACTTGTGAGGTTTATCAAATGTATCTGTCAATAGGAGACTATAGTCTCACAAAAGGAGTATCAGTTCCCTTCTCCGTCTCTGATCAGAATCAAAGGGCTACTTTTGGTTTCTCACACCATAGCAACAAAACGAGGAGGGCTCTCATTGTGAGGGCCTATTGTGTCTTAAAACAAAACAAAACAGAACCAGAAAGAACAGCGTTTAACATGAAAATAGAATCCTGACCCTCCTCGGACTAAATGTTGTTAATCAAGTTTAAATTTAGCTCCCACACAGTCTCAAAAGAAAAGGAGACAGCCAGGCCGGGAGAGGAAAAACTTCCGAGCGCCTCGGAGGCAAGGAAAACAAGCGTCAAGTCTACAAGGGCGGCCTGTAAAAACAAATGTCGCTGACGACAAGGCGCCTCCAGAAAGCTCATTAGCAATCAGACGCAGCCACCGGGCCGCCTCCTGCGGGCGGGGGCCAGCGCCGCCACGGAGCCTGCGCTCGGGGCCCACCTGCCCGCTCCTGCAATGTGCCGCGGAGGACAGGGGAGGGGAGGAGTCGGGAGGCCAGGAAACCCCACAAGCAGGTGAAGAAAAGCCAAGCTATTGTGCTTATCATTCACCGATAACCAGTACTGACCAAGGGCAGGAGGCAGCCGCACAGGGCCCTGGGTCCGCAGGATGCAGAGTGAGGCCCAGAGCATTGCCCTTGCACTCTTGTTCCAGCCTGGCCGGTCCCAAGGCTGTTCCCGCTTTTCGGAACTCGAAGGACCTCTTACTATCAACCTCCTTTGTGGCCATTTCCATGAGTGGAGATGAATTTATGTTTTTAAATAAATTATTTTTTCTTCTTAAAAAAAGCTACCTTGAATTTCATAAAGATTGAATAAATTTGTATTTTCTTTGCTCAACAGCAGCTGCTTGCATAGGAAAACAGTGGGTACCCTAGCTGACAACTGCTCTCCCCGCCTCTCCTCATCCCTGCGGGGTCCTGGACGCAGAAAGGCTGTGCTACAGGACTGCCAAGAGTGAAAAGGGGAAGCTAGTATTTCTTGAGTGCAAACTGCCTACCATTCTTGGGTAAGAAAGGTACCGCTTATTAATCCTCTTCTATGAAATAGAAAAGATCTAACAGGGAGAAATTAAGTTACCTGCATCAGGTAACTTAATTAAGAAATTAAGTTACTTGCATCTCTCACTACTGGCAAGTGAGAGAGCAAGGACTTTTTCAAATTATAGCACTCTCTACCTCTCACCTCCTACTTGTTAAATTAATGAAACGAGGAGGCCTTTCGACTGAAGTGGGTCTAATGCTTTAGCAGCCAATGTAAGCAAACCAAAACCTAAGCCCGTGAACACCTTAAGGTTAAGAAATGGAAACATAAGGACAACCACTCACAAATGGCCACCTAGGCTTTTTCAAATAAGATGAACCCTTAAGCCATAGCCAGGCAAATCATTTCCTTGCCTTGCTTTATCCTCTTCTCTATAAAAGTCTCTCCCCTAGCTCCTGTCGGGGGAGTGCATCTAAATACTTCCGGTTTGGTACTAACTGATTCAAAATGATTTTTGCTTAAAAAATTCTTAAAATTTTTAGTGTGTCTCAGTTTATCTTAAATGCACTGAAGTCAGTCCAACCTCAAATGTTCCAACTTTGGGGGTATCTTAGGGGCTGGTTGACTACGTTTCATGCGTATTTGTGAAGGGGTCTTGCACCTTGCAGCTGGTGGGACTTTATGTTCTAGATGCTATTAGTGGAATGCATAGTGATGAATGATTGAAAGGAGATGGGGCTTCTTGCAGACAGAAGGTTCTGGACAGCTATGTGAACAGGAGATTGTAGGAACTTTGATTAAAAAGGCATATTAAGTATTAAAACTATAAAGGGTTTGAAATGTAATTCATAATCCCAAAAATATATTTTATAGACAAAAGAAGGAGGAATTAACATTTAGGCCACTATTCCTACGTGGTTTTTTTTTTTTTAATTTATATGTTTATTGGTATCTGAGGACTATTGAATCTTTTCACCCAGGGCATTAGTTTGCAAATGTTTTCAGGGTTCTCCAAATACTTCAGGGATCCCCTTGAAAAATAATGGCCAATCTTAGAGGCCCATCTCTGCCCTGGGACCCATCATCACTTTCACCAAAGGGGCTTCATGTGGGTCCATGTTGGATTGCCTTGATGGATTTTGTTTGAAGAAAGTTGCCTCTGCCTTAAAAAAAACTTTTTTTTTAAAGTTTAAAACCACTGTTCTAAATAAATTTAATGCCTGACTAGTGATGGGCCCTCAAAAAATATTTTTTGGCCAAGGGTAGACTGCTTGAACCACAAATGATTCTTCTGGACTGATCGTATTTAATTCTTATTTAAAATAACAACATGAGATAATATTAGAAACAGTCATGTGTTTTCATAGAAGATAAAACCATGACATTATTAATTGGGTTTGGGATGGAAGATTAGAGAAACCATGCTGCTGCTGCCTGACCCATATGTAGGGTTAATTAGATCTCTCGAGGGCCAACGGGAGCATAGGAGCTGTCATCCTACCCAAAATACTTACCAACTCACATTTTCATCTTTGGAGTTGCTATTAGACCCTTTGATGTTTTTTTGGGTTTTGTGTTGTTTTCTGTTGAAAACTAATGATCCTTGTAGTCCCTTCCACTCTGTTAGAACAGGGACACTGTCAGGCCTGGGAGATGCCATCTTTGCCATGCACTCATTCTCCAGGAACTTCCCATACCACACACAGCTGCAGAAGTAGCCTTCTCAGACTCCTCAGTTGACGCTGACATTCAGAGCCCGTGAGATGCCCTGTGGGGGTAATATGGTCCTGATGAGTAATGAATGATGAGGTGGCAGCATTTTCTTATCCAGGAAAGAATGGCAACGGCTGCCATTTATTGAACCCTCACTAAGAACCTGGCACTCTAAATTCACCCCTATGAAGTCGTTACTCCAACCACTTCACAATGGGAGTCTGTGTCTTGCTTCAAATGTTCGAATGGCTCTCCATCCTAATCAGAAAAAAATCTAAACCTGGTTCCAAGGCCCTCAGTAATCTGGTTCATCCTTCTCTCTGACCTGATTTTTCTCTTTCTACCCTCCCCTTTGCCAGCCCTTCTCCTGTCTTTCTGTCCCTTGGCTGTCCAAGCCTATTTTGGGGTTTGCTCTCCTGCTGCCCTTCCCCCACATCTTTGCATGACTGACTTCTTCACATCACTTGGGTCTCTACTCAACCCCACCAAAGAGGCCTCATTTGTCCCTCCAATAAAGCAGCCCGCCCCTCCCTGCCCCCTGGGTCTTTCTCCATCTCATGATCCTGTTTTTTCTTTTAAGCTTTGCTCAGGAATCTCTGAAATTTACTTATTTGTTCTTTGTTTATATGTTTGTTTGGCTTCTCCACTTATGGCAAACTGTATAATGGTTTGTTCGAAATTTTATGCCCAAGACCTTCATTCGTATTTGTAGAGTGAATAATAGACAGTTGAATGTTAAGTAGTTTATGCTAAATCACATAGCTCGTGCAGGTTGAGCCAGGCTATAAACCCAGATTTGTCTGTCTCTGTTCTTAGGATACTACATTCAGAGAAAGGGGATGCCAAGAGTGTTGGGATTCAGGACAGGACAATGCCAAGTGGCACAGCATTTCCTATTCCAGAATTCAGCTGGGGCTAGAGCTGCCTGGTCTAAAGTAGTGTTTCTCAAAGAGAGAGACCCAGCTCACTAGTATCGGAGTCACCTGAGAAGCTATTAAAAGCGTGGTGTTTTACGCCCCACCTTAGACCCAACTCAGACTCTGGAGGAGCTAACACGGGGGTGGCGTTTTTAACAAGGCTTTCAGGGGTTTCTCATGGACTGTACGTTTGGAGAAATACAGACTTCAAAGAAATTTGCTCCTGACTGTACTACTTTATTTCTTTAGACAGCTGCCATATACATAGTATACATCACTCATGTATGTTGGTTATTTGACCTGGACAAGCACCTGTTTCTCAGGACAACTCACTCCTGACTCTGCTGGGTTAGGAATCTGAGCCCTTCGTCTGTGGTGCAGTCTTCTCCTTTAGAGCCTCCACTCCTCACCTTCTGCAATTAGAGATAAATGTGTTTACCTCTCTCTTCAGCAGAGCAGCATGGCCCTGGGTTCTTTATGACTACGAAATGGTTAAGGAAAGAGTAATTTCAATTCAGAGACTTTAAAAGCTTAGGTGAACTCTTGAAAAAATTGTTATTTGAGATTCGCTTATTGCCCTTGAGAGCTGGTAGGAACCAATAAGCCAAATAAGAGATTTGGCTTTTTTTTTTTTTAAAGATTTTATTTATTTATTTAACAGAGATAAAGACAGCCAGTGAGAGAGGGAACACAAGCAGGGGGAGTGGGAGAGGAAGAAGCAGGCTCATAGCGGAGGAGCCTGATGTGGGGCTCGATCCCATAACGCCGGGATCACACCCTGAGCTGAAGGCAGACGCTTAACGACTGCACCACCCAGGCGCCCCCCCCTTTTTTTTAAGTAGCCTCTGCACCCAAGGTGGGACTTGAACTCAAGACTCTAAGATCAAGAGTTGGATGTTCTACTGACTAAGCCCCCTAGGAGCCCCAGTTTTTACTTCTTAATAGACTAAATAAGAAGTCTACAAACTCCCTAATAATGACTGTGTTTAAAGCACCCAAAAAGAGCACCTTAAAGGCTGCTTTGTTAATTTGATCTTGAGATCCTTTTGTCCTAAACTTTCTGAGTTTTGGATGAGTTACCTGTTTGAGTTTATTACTTTAACATTTAACTTATGAACACAAACAAAGCAAAGCCCTTTTGTCTGTGGAGAATCATAGCTACCAAATGGAATGATCTGAGTAACAGAGCTTTTTCTATGTAGCTTGGTGCTTCTTACAGAGCTGGAAAATCTTATATCTGAATTCCTGTCTGTTGACCTTAATAACTTTTACTTTTAATGGACTTGGAACACTGATTTTTGCCCAATTTGAAATCATGGGGGGAAAAAGCAGTTTCACCTGAAACTTGGCCCAGAATTCTTTATGGTTTGTAAATCATGAACACACAGCCAGATTGGGTTAGCGTTTAGATAAAAAAAAATCAGACAGGAAAAGTTTTGCTTATTTCATGGTTCAGAAAAAAGTTTACAGTTCTGACCAACACCCTATATATTACCGATATCAGAATGCACTCCTGGACATTTGAGTGAATAAGAATATTTTAGAGCAGAAAATCAAAGAGAAATCTTAGATATCTCATCTGAATATAGTGAATTAGTTTCAGGGGTTTTGCTAGCCACTTTTTAAAGGAGTTTTCGAAAAAGGCAGTTCTCTAAAGTATGCTCTGCTATTGACTATATCGTTTTAATAGCTCTCTTGACTTGTCACTTTTTGGAAGAGATGATCTCTGTCTGCCACATCCCAGCCCTGATCCCTTCCTGTGATCTTCTCCTGGTGATGCAGGACCAGCCGTTTACAGATTTTATTTATTTATTTGAGAGAGAGAGAGCACACATGTGTGAGAATGAGCAGGCAGAGGAGGTGGGGCAGAGGGAGAAACAGGCTCCCCGATAAGCAAGGAGCCCAAGGGGTCATCGGGGTTCCATCCCAGGACCTGAGAGCATGAGACCATGACCTGAGTTGAAATCAACAGTTGGACACTGAACCGACTGAGCCACTCAGGTGCCCCAGGACCAGCCTTTAAATGCTGCATCCATTAGGCTATTTGGGGTTTGGTTTTGTTTTTTAAAGATTTTATTTATTTATTTGAGAGAGAGAGCACAAGCAGTGGGAGGAACAGAGGGAGAGGGAAAAGCAGACTCCCCACCAAGCAGGGAGCCCACCGTGGGGCTCGATCCCAGGACCCCAAGATCATGACCTGAGCTGAAGGAAGATGCTTAAACAACTGAGCCACCCAGGTGCCTCCATTAGGCTATTTGGAGTTGCAAATACAGAAAACCCAAGCCAGGTTGACTTAAAAAAAATAAAATAGCTCCATTTCTTTGACCTTACATCAGTTCTGCCCTTGTATTAGCTTAGTTCTCACACCAGCTTTTGTCACGACAACAGAATGTCCTGCAGTGGTACCTGGGACTGTGTGCTCCCTTATTTAAGTCCAGAGTCAATGCTACATAGGTATAAAAATTGTTTTTTTTCATTGCTTTTTTCACCTAATATCATGTCTTGGAGATCATTCCTAATGTTATATCTAAAGCTGCCTCACTTTTTTTTTAATGACTGCATAGTACTCCAATGTATGGTGATGCCTTAATTTATAAAAGGAGTTCCTTCATGATGGACATTTTTTGATATTGTGACACTGCTATAATGAATATTCACAAATACATGTTGTTTGGCACAAAGGCAAATACATCTCCAGGATAAACTCCTTGAAGTACAATTGCTAAATGAAAAAGTACATGAATTTTACATTTTCTTAATATTTCATTATGGAAAAATTTCAAACACATACTAAATTGGAAGATCACAACATGTAGGGAGTGACATCCTTGAACCCACCCTCCACCATCAACAATTATCAGCACACGTTCAACCTTGTTCCATATCTGCTCTTTCACTTTTAAAAGATAACCAAATCCATAATTCTTTAATATCATCAAAAGTATTCACACTTCCCTGATTATTTTATGATATTTTGTATAGCTGCTTAGTTCTAATCAGGGATCAAACAAGGTCCACACATTCATTTGGTTGATGATTTATCAGTTCCTCCTCGTCTGTAAGTCCCCTACCCTCCTTTTCTAGTTCTTCAAAGTTTTTATTAAAGAAACCAGGTTGTAGAATTGTGCCCCTGTCGTGTCATTAGACATACTCCTTTGTCTCCAGCATATTAGCAAAATGTTAGTTAGATGTAGAGGCTTGGTTAGGTTTCACTTTTTTGTTTTGGTTTTTGGCAAGGACATTCCATAGGTGCTGCTCTGTACTTCCTAGTAAATCCTACCAGGAGGTACATACTTTTAGTTGCCTCTTTTTTTTGTGTCATCATTATGATCAATCAACTGATCAATAATTGATATTATTAGCTTAATCCATCTACTATAAATTGTTCATCAACTTTCTACTTAATAATTTTAGCAGCCCTTGATTATAATTATCTAAGTCCTTTATTTCATTAAGGGTTGCAAAATGGTAGCATTCTAGTACTACCATTCTTTCTGCATGTATTAGTTGAAAATCTATAAAGAATGTTCCTTTATTTGGTTGCTCTGTGGTACAACTTGTTTATGGAAAACAATATAACTGTTTGATTCTTTTTCATTCTTTCCTAGTTATTAGAATAATGGATTGGCTCTCCAATATTGTTAATATTATTCTGAATATGTGCTCCCTTGGCACATAGACTATGATCTACACACTATTTTTTTTTAAGATTTTATTTATTTATTTTACAGCAAGAGAGAGTGAAAGAGAGAGCACGAGTGGGGTGAGGGGCAGGGGAGAATAAGACTCCCCACTGAGCAGGGAGCCCCATGTGGGGCTCCATCCCAAGACCTGAAATCATGACCTGAGCTGAAGGCAGAAGCTTAACAGATTGAGTCACCCAGGCGCCCCTGATCTGCATACTATTTTCCTCTTAAAGAAACTAGGGTGTGAAGAAATGCCTGATTCCAGGTGTGGAGAAGGAAGTACCAGATAAAACCAGAACATGTCATATCAAAAAGCATGCAGGCTTTCACGGCTACTGGAATCAAGAGACAACTTGAAGGAAATCCTACTGGCCAAAGAAGGAAATATTTGGACACAAATAATAATAATAATTACAATGAATAGATAGACAAAAATTATTAAAATCAGTGAGTTTATAAAGATACACTTAAAGATACACTTAAAAAACCTCACGTGTTGGGGCGCCTGGGTGGCACAGCGGTTAAGCGTCTGCCTTCAGCTCAGGGCATGATCCCGGCATTCTGGGTTCGAGCCCCACGTCAGGCTCCTCCGCCATGAGCCTGCTTCTTCCTCTCCCACTCCCCCTGCTTGTGTTCCCTCTCTCGCTGGCTGTCTCTATCTCTGTCAAATAAATAAATAAAATCTTAAAAAACAAAACAAAACAAAACAAACCTCACGTGTTACCTTTGGAGGATGCATTTTTAAAAATTTCCATAAGTACATTGCAGGCTTCCTAAATAGGACAATTATCAATAGTGTCATCATAAAAATCTCAGCAAAGGTCAAGCAAGTAAGTGGAATCTTATAGAGAAAGCAAAGCAATATGAAGATTAGCAAAATTTAAAGCTTTCTCAGCAGTTTAGGTGAAAATCTTTGACATGTGTTTGTTTTATATTTGTATTTGTCATAATTATATCTTTTACAATTTATCATTTAACCAGAAGAGGGGATTTTATTCTTAAATGGCAGCTCCTAAAGTGACTGAAAAGAGGAGAACATTTTTAGACCCCTTCATTCTCCAATTCATTGGAGTCACTTTCATTGTTGAGAAAACTGACCTGGCTTTTTTCTACAGCTTATGGGTCAATTATGAATTAAAAAGCAGCTGGATAAAAACATTGAGATGGAGAAGTCCTTAGGCCTAGACCCAGGTAGACTCCTACAAGTTCTATGACTTGGTAAAATCACTCAACCTCTTAGCTTCAAATCCTTTATCAATATGATGAAGGAATTGGGATACATGTTTTCTAATGTCCCTTCTAAATTTTAGAATGCATTGGTTCCGTGATTTGTGCCTATACAGGGTCAGATTGTAGAGACAAAACTTTGCCAGTTGTCTAGAAAGAAAAAGATTTTAATCAAATATCCACCTTTCAGAGATGCCTGCTTTCTCCCTGCTCTGCCAGGTAAGACTGGGTTTCAGAAGATTTTCTTTCTCTTCTCTACCCCCATTCCTTTACACAGCTGCTTCCTGTCCCCCTCAAGAAGTCACTAACTCCCTTTGTGTTCAAGTTTCTCCATCTGTGAAATGCAAGGCTGAATGCCCATCGGCCTCCCAGGGGTATTCTGTGTCTGACTCCATCACAGAGCATTCACTATGCCTAACACTATCTACAAGCTAAGTTTGGCATTTCCTTCCTTTCCTTTCTTGATCATAATTTGATCCTAACTTCCTTGGGAGCCTCTTGTCTTTACAATTTGTCAGTAGTTCTAATCCTGTTTTAACATAATGTAGAGCTATGGTGATGCTAATGGTGTCATTGATAATGAGCTGGGGATTGCCAAGAGCCTTTTAAAAAGTGTGTTCTAATAGTGAAGAAAAGAGTCCAAAAGCACAAACAAAACAAAACACCCCACAGCAGTAACATAGGAAAAAGGACTCATCTACATAAAATAATTTACACAAGACAGGGTTGCCAGATAAAATAGAGAACACTCGAGTCTGATTTTCAGACAAACATAGAATAAATTTTTCATGTAAGTATGTCTCATGCAAGGGACAAGTCCCATGTCCATCCTAAAAGGTTTTTTATTGTTTATCTGAAATTCAAATTTAGCTGGGGGTCCTGTATTTATAATTGTTCAATCTGGCAACCCTAACAAGCTTTCTGTCCAGCAACTTCTGTCAGAGAGAAACTGAGGTTCCAGTGTGCAGCTGGGCTTTTTATAGATCTAGTGTTAAATAGAGAAATATTCCAAAGTTGATGAGGGAAGAGGTTGAAACTTCCCCAAGTTTTACTGTTAAAAAATGTGTGTGAAAACAGTAGATCCCATCACGCTGAACTTTTAGTGTCTGTGGATATTTGGTCCTAGGATTAAAACAAAAACAACAGGGGCGCCTGGGTGGCACAGCGGTTGAGCGTCTGCCTTCGGCTCAGGGCGTGATCCCGGCGTCACGGGATCGAGCCCCACATCAGGCTCTTCCGCTATGAGCCTGCTTCTTCCTCTCCCACTTCCCCCTGCTTGTGTTCCCTCTCTCGCTGGCTGTCTCTCTCTCTCTGTCGAATAAATAAATAAAATCTTTAAAAAAAAATAAAATAAAAACAACAAACAAACACCAGTTGGCATTCTGAAGGAAGATGCAGTTCTTGTACCTTAGTAGAAACAGTGCAAACATTTTCTAAAGTTTATAAAAATTGTCATCTGTGAGGGATTCTGGAGACAGTACCGATAATGAAAGGATGCACTGTTTTCAGAAAGACTGGTCTGAAAGCACATAGCACCAGGAGACGGCTGTACAATAGTGGACACGGACTCTGTGATCATTCTACTGAGGACCCTGCAACAGTCACGCTGCAAAAGGCCCCGGCGGGTCTCTGCTTGTCCACGTGCTCACTGATGCTCTGCATGCCACCTCAGACACCATCTGTGACATCTGTACCCTCAGCGTTGAACTATGAGAAATGCTCAATTCATTAATGAGTGTGACAGTGAGAGAATCGGCTCCTTACTTGCTTTACAAAAACCAAAAGGATCTTTCTCTAATGTCCTTCGGCAAATAAAATGACCAAGGAAACATGCAAAAGAATTGGGAAGTATGACTGTCGATCAGTCCAGTGTTATTCAAAGTATGTTCTGTTGTCTAGTACTGGTCTGTGAGCTCTTTGTTGCCATTTGTCACCAGGAAAATTACAGAAATGTAGAGCAAGCGTTTAGAAACCTTTATAGTAACCCACAGAGTCATATCAAGTCTGTGGAATTTAGTAATGAAGAATCAGGGCTTGCATTTTATATGTCTTGTTTGTTATTGCTGGCTTCACTTTTCTAGTAATTTGTTTTTATTGTATTTCCCAAAGTATCAGTCACTAAAGGACTATCACACTGCAAAAAATGAAAGGCATACTACCATTTGCGCCCTTTAAGACAAATGAGAACTTCTACAATAACTTAAATTGAAATCATTATATTTATCAGTTCAGACCTTCAATAAATAGTCAATACAAACCAGTGACTTTGCTGGACATTGCAGATAAAGCGATGAATAAGACAGATACAGTTCTGGGGTTCCTGCCTCCCAGACTACATTCCAGGACAGGACAGATAATAAAATCACAACAAACTGGTAGAAAAATACAAAGGGTACACACTTTGTACATACATACATACATACATACGGGAACACACTGTAAAGGACTCTAAGCTGGTCCAAGATTCTGAGAAATATTCCCAGGGGAAATTGCACAAGTTCTGTTAGGTATGACTAGCTTGAAATTCAGAGAAGAGGTCTAAGCCAGAGCATACGTTCATCTGGTCATGTTACTTTTGGGCTTAGGAACAGATAGAGTTGCCAAGGTGGAAGATACTAAGTGAAAAGAAGGGAGAACTGCACTTCACAGGTCTAACAGCTGAAGATGAATTTGCAAAGGAGTTGGAAATGAAGTAGCCAAAGAGGTGAGGAAGTGAGGAGATTGTGGACCTGTCTGGAGCAAACAAAGAAGATTTGGAGATGCAAGGACTGATATGGAACATTAAATCCTGCCAAGAGAAGAAACAAGAACTGTAAGTATGCGTATGTTTCACCAATGTGAAAGCCATTGCTTTTGGCTGGAGAGGTTCTTGGAAGCTGGTGGTAGAGGTAAGCAAGTGTTTCAGAAGCCAAGGTGAAGGGGGAAGTAAGAAAAAGAACAGAGTGATGATAAACAACTTTTTCTAGAAGTTTTACTGTGGAATAGAGGACACTGTAGGACTGTACTTGGAGGGAAATATGGGGTAAAGGAAATTTTATTCTACTTTTAAGATGAGATAGCAAATATGAAGGCTGACTCTAGGGGAAAAAACGCTGGGAGATATAAGGAAGACAGTAAGGGGTTAATTAATGGCAATTACCAAGAAGGCTGGAGGAGAGGATTCCTGTGTGACTTACTACTCATCCTGTTTGTAATTACAAACACTTGCTCTCTGCTAGAGTTTCACCTCCTTGAGGATAGGAAGCACTTTTGTGTGGTTTATCACTCTCTACTTAGTGCCTGGGTTAGTGCTGGAACATTCAGATGTTCAGGAAATAACGGAAGAGAACAAGACCCGTAGAGGGTGTGTGTCTTTGACACTTGGAGAGGCACCTCCTCTTCCCTGATTTGAAGGCGTGAAGGAGGACTGTGAGCGGGAAGAGAGAAACGTGAAGGATTTTCCAACTGATATCTTTTATTTTCTCTCTGAAATCAAAGAGCAAAAAAAAGCGGGGGGGAGTTGATTGGTAGGAGGCTTGAAAAGAATGATGTCTTGACACTGTTATTGTGAAACAAGACTTACAGATGGATAACCAATGACGAGTAGCAAATGGCAATCTGTGATGAAAACACAACTAAGTTGCGTTAGATGTTCGCATATGGAACACACTTCTTCCAGTTAGAACTATCAAAGGTGTCATGAAGGAGAAAAACTTCTGGTTGACCCTGAATATCATGTGTAGAAGAGACAGGACTGTGGGATGGGGGAAGCAGCATGGGCCGAAGCTTTATGATAGCACTTGGCCTTTTAGAATCTACAGGAACAGCAGCTATATTGAGCTTAAGTTCCCTTTAGGTATTGAAATGAAGGAACTGGGGGCAAGGAGCAGTGTGTGGGGGGGCCTCCTTCATGAGCATCTTTGGCCATTTCATAAAATGCCTATGTTGCCTTAATTAAAGTCTCCCAACTTGATGCTAAATTCTTCTTGTTTGTTTGAGAGCCATTGGCTTAGACGATACTGATTTGATCTCTTCGCTGTTAAGTAAGTCCCAGCAATGTCTTTCACAATATCTCATTGCTCTTTATTTTGGGCTTTCCTGTCAAATTTCACAACTTCCTTTACGTTCATCTATTTCACTCTCATACAGCTGGTATACCAGATGCTCCCTTAATTTATTGGACCTTCAGTTCCCATGACCTTTTTTTTTTTTTTTTCCTCAATTGGTCATCTACTGATCAATTTCTGACTAGGCTATACTTCATTGTAATCATTTCAACTAATTTCACCAGTACCCCCAACTTCTAGACTATTTACTACTCTCTACCTACATATTCTAAATCTTGCCTCAATCTGGCAATTTGACTTTTCTGCAGCTATTGAGAACTGATGAAGAAAATTGCTCCACCATAGAGGATGAGAGTATTCGCATTCATATTCACATCCAAATGCTGCTTGGAAATCTTCCTATCTTGACCCTCTCTAATTTCCCATGATATTTGTATTCCTCATTACTTTCATCTTAATTCTTGCCACACTGTTGTTTTCTCTCAAAAAATAGTCTTATTACAATTTCATTGAAAAAATAGAGAGGTGATATAACATCTTCCCATCTTCTTTCCAGAAATTCATTTTCCCTGCCTCCATCCCTGCCCTGATCTATGTACAATACACACATGCACACATGCCCCATATGCCTGCAACGTATCCTCATCCCAATCCAGCTTTCCTTTCTCTCCTTCTTTCTCTGTGGAAGGTATTTCTTCTCCTGACTTCCTAGAGCCAATCCCTATGTTTGCTTTTTGATTCAACTATTACTGCCCGTATTCATTTTCTATTGCTGCTGTAACAAATTGCCACCAATCCAGGGTCCTAAAACAACACAAATTTATTCTCTTACATTTCTGGAGGAAAAGGTCTGAAATCAATTTCACCAGGCTAAAGGCAGGTTTTGGCAGGGCTGGTTCCTTTGGAAGGCTCTGGGGGAGAATCCATTTTCTTGCCTATTTCAATGTCTAGAGACCTCCTGCACCCCTTGGTTCGTGGCTCCTTTCTCACACCAGTCCAACCTCTTGTTTCCATTGTCATGTCTCCCACTATTCACTTTGAGCCTCTTGCCTCTGTCTTATAAGGATGCTTGTGATTACATTGTGCTGATCCAGATAATCCAGGATAATCTCATTAATCTCAAGATCTTTAATCACACCTGCAAAGTCCCTTTTTCCATGTAAGGTAACATTTTCACAAGTTGCGGGGATTAAGACAGGACATCTTGGTATTATTCTGTCAATCCCACTATCTCTTCTAGAATTTTCCTTCATGGAGTCCTGTCTGTTCTCCTGCATCCTCACTATTTACCTGTCTGCTGGATCTATCCTCTCTGCTAGTTAACCCGCTTAAATCTCTCCTATTTTATTTACATACTGTCATTGACCCCCTTTTCTTTCTACTATGATGATCTAGTTGCATGATCTTATTCACTCCCTAATTCTATCTATTGCTTATGAAAAATGACCTCCAAATTTTTAACTTTCCAGTCTATCCAACTGCCCCTGAGAATCTCCATCTGCATGGCCTCAAGGTATCGTAAACCCAGCTTGTCCCAAACTGAATACCAAAGCTTCTTTTCTCCTTCCTCTAATTCCTGGCTCAGTTACTGGTTTCTCAGTCAGCTAAATTGAGTGAGAGAATCATTTTTAAACTGTACTCTTTCCCCCTGCATTTAATTGTCCACTGTGGTGGATATAATTGTGGATATTTGCTTGCTCAATATCTATTCCAATCTCTTTTTACTGTTTCTTCCTGTACTAAAAAGGCTTGAAATTAAACAATGACATTTCCCAGAAGCCCTCGAAGCTAGATCTGACACTGATTCAGATGCAGTTGTGTGAGGCTTGATTAAAAATTGAGTTTAGAAAGAAGAGAAGCAGGACACTAGACATACATTTTGCTGGTGCATATTAAAACAGATAACATTGTTGTTCTAGCAACTTCCAGAATCATCATATGATTTTTATACTCAGAGCAAGAGAAACAACTCCCTTGGCAGCCTACTTCTGTTGTGACAATGAGAATTATTCCTGGAAGTTCAGGCTAGAATCTGATCCTTTAGCCCTTTCAAACATTCTACAAACCATTTATACACTGTTTAAAACATGGAGCAAAAAAAAAAAAAAAAAACTTTCTGCTTAAACTGGCCATAGTGGATTTGTTCTCTGCAACTGAACCCTGCCAGATACAGTTACAAAACTTACAGGTGTTTATTCCTAAGTATATGTTAAATTGGTACATGCCTCTCCATTGCCTTAGTTCAGACCCTTACAGTTTCTTGTCTGGGCTATTGCCATGACCTTCTAATTGGATGAACTAATAATATCTCCCCACATGCTTTAACTGCTTCAAAGATACTTCATTCATTGGGATTACACCCCAAAGACTTTATCATGGTAGGCGAATTCTTCATTTCCCAGCTCTTGCACATCTGTCCAGCCTCACTTCCTCCCAAGCTTCCATGCTCATTTTATGTCCTAACCATCAGATTCCAAACACAGCTCACTGCGTTGTGCCTGTGTGATCCCCCCCATGTCCATCTTACAGATACCAAGTTACCTTTAAGTTCCAGTCCAATATTTCCTTTTTTTGTAAAACCTTCCTTGGCTCATTTTGACAGAGGTAGACCTCCTCTTCTGTGTGCTACACTATTATTTATCTGCTCCCATCTGTCTTCCGAAGGCCTCATTTAGTTCTGGAACCGTGTATATCATCTCTGTATTTCTGTGCCCATCCAGGACCTAAGTCCACATGGTAGATACACCCTCAATAAATCTTTGAATAATGAAAATATCAGTTACAGAAAATGGAAGAAAACAGGAGAATAGCAGTTCATTCCCCACTATCAACAAATGTCTACCAAGTGCCTCCTAAGTTAGAGTCTAGAAATATGATGGTAAAAAGACATTCTTTCTTAGACCTTATAGTCTAGGTGGGGAGACAGTTAAAGAACAAGTAAAACATTAAAAAAATAATGACAATTGGTAATAAGTACCCTAGAAGAAACAAACAAGGGGATGAAGAAGAGCTGAAACTGAGATTATTAAAGGGAATTTCTGCTTAGGAGGAACCAAATTAAATTTGTATGTATCCATGGTTTAAAGGGAAAGCTCACTAGAAATGAAATCCTTTGTAAGGTTCCTTGTATCCTCCCTGGAGCTGAATGTTCCAGATGGTTGCCTTATTCCCCTAGCCTTGGGCTCACCAAGTCCTCATAGAGTATACTTTCTCGAGTATGTCATCCCTCGCTGGTAAACCCCTAACCTTGCTTTGGAAGCAAGTTTTCTCCCTGGTCCCCCAAGCCTGAATTTACTCAGTCTAGATTAATGGCTTCAGGCTTCTGTAGGACAGATCAGCATAGGGGCAAGTCAAGTCCCGATCTCTTGCAGATCTCCATGTCTGTGTAGATGATAAGTATGCCTCTCAACTTCCTAGTTGCTTAGTGGATGCTGGTTAGATGGCTTTCTGTTCTCTCTTTCCCCCCCACCCTTCTCTCTTTCTCTCTCTCTCTCTCTCACACACACACACACTTACATCTACCAAAGTTAAACATTAATTCTTAGAGTCTAAACCATAATAATAAAAAAAGAAACCTTTTGCTCAAAGGCTTATGATTTGCAAGATTGTCTGTCTCACAGTCAAGCTAGTACCTCTCATTGCTACTGAGCATCTTCTGTGTCTCAGGTATGTGCTTCATGCTGGGGATCAGAAACGACTACCAAATGGTCCCTACTTTCAAGTACTGAGAGTCTCATCTACTTCAGGAAGATCTTTTGCATCTCTGATCTCTTCTCTCCATTTCTACTGTCACGTCTGTCTTCATTGCTTACCTGGAACAGCTTCCTCTGGCTGCCTTAAGCTTGAGGCTCTGTCTCATTTTCTTCTCTAGCACTTGTTAAAATGACCTTATTTTATTTTTAAAGTCTGTTTCCCCATCTAGACTATGAGTTCTTTGAGGGAAATGATCCATTTTGCTCACCTTTTCCAAACCTAACACAATACACAGCAGGTAAGAGATGCTCAATAGATTTTTTTAAAAAAGATTTTATGTATTCATTTAGGATACAGAGAGCATGAACGGAAGAGGGGAGAAGCAGAGGGAGAGGGAGAAGCAGGCTCTCCACTGAGCAGGGAGCCTGACACAGGGCTCAATCCCAGGACCCTGGGATCATGACCTGAGCCAAAGGCAGACACTTAACCGACTGAGCCACCCTGGGGCCCCGCTCAATAGATGTGTTTTGAATCAGCATCTCTTTAGCTCAGAAAAGACCATCCAAGTGACAGTGAGTGATTTTCCAAACTCCCGTTAAGTATTTGAGACAAATATGAGCTATCTCTTTAGCTGTTGGGATAACTGAATGTTCAAGAAGAGAAGCTCAGCAATCACTTGCAATTGTAATCTTCCTTTTACACACAAAAGAACTTTGTAAACAATAAAGAATGATCTCTATGTAAATGACTGTCATTATTATGTAATCCCTGAGACACAGCTGTGGGATAACTTGTGTTTTAAGTATCCCCATTTCACAAATGAAGATCCTGAGAAATACATTAATGAAGGACCTTTAGCCAACCAACCACTCAGACCAGGGCTCGGTTCTTCTGCTGCAAGCAAGCACCATGAGAATTCAGTAATTTTATTATTATTATTATTATTATTATTATTATTATTATTATTTTGAGTTACCAATGGCTTTCCTTAGGCTCCCTACCAATGGCTAAAAGAACCCAAGGGGAGGGAGGAATCAAGTGACTAAGGCTTGACTCCACTTCTGACTGGCTCTGGATTAGCCCAAAAAGTCCCAAAGCCATGATACTCTCTCTGTCAGTCATTGATCTAGTGAAATAATACATGCTAAATTCTGCAGTCTATGAGAATTCTTTGTGCTGTCACTTCTATTTTCTCCCCAGGCCTTGCAGACCACTTGTGAGAGTCACTGTGGCTTTATAACACCAAATTGGAAATGGTCAATTTAGTGCAAGGCACTATGAACGCTAAATGCATGCTAAATACATATATTTATAAGTTATATATATTTACAAATGTATATACTATATAAATATATAAAGTATATTTATAATATCTATGATGAGACTATAATAAAATCAAAAATAAAATAAACAAAGTAAAATACAAATATGCCAAAGGGACAAGTGATTCCTCTATTCCAAGTCTCTTAATAGTAGAAAAAGAACTGAGCATTTTTATACCTTCCTTTCTTTTTATCACTCCAAACATAAATATAGAGATCTAAATACATGGCTAAAAAAGGCCATTAAAACCTGAATCAAATGCATTTGTACCAAAAATAACTGAACCTTTGCCTTTCAGTTATATAGATCCTATTCTATGAGTCCTTTCCTAAAAAGGTCTGCCCGTTAAGTTGCTGACATTTGAGTGGTAGCTTAGGCCAGTTTTGAACTGCCCTTCAGTTCCTGTTTTATGCTTAATTATGCCTTAGTAAATTAACAACATCAAGTGCATCCTTTCTTACAGATTTGAAAAATCCCAGACGTGGGTCTTTAAGAAAAATCCCTTTAACCTAGTCCATCATGTCTCATCTAGCCAGTGATGTTCAAAATCCTGACCTAACTCAGAATCTCTTTTCCACAAAGATCCGCAGAAGAGGCGACACGGAGGGGAAGTTTCTAAGCTGGATGCATCCAGTACATTTGGAAAAAGACCCAAGGCACTTTTCCCAAAGGGTTGTTACACATGCCGCTCTCCCGTTTGCCAACGTGATCACGTAAAGCCTAGTGCGTCTCCAAAGCTTTAGGAGCCGCCACGACTTCTTTGTGAGGCCAAGAGTCCCAGTGCCCTGCTACCCCACCCCGGTGCAAGGGCATGTCCTGGGGCGACATCCGTGTCCTTTCAGGCTGAAAGCCTTATTTGTCTGCAGTTCCGCCGAGACCCCAGAGACAGAGCTGCCTTCACAACCACCCACTCTCTGAGGGGGTCACCTGTTGCCTCACCCAGGTCAAGGGAGGTCAGCTTCTCAACAGGAATTTTTAAGAAAGAGGCAGGCACGGGTCTGTCCATAAAAGGATCTCTTTGAGGTTGGTGAAAAAAAAAGAAAGAAGCAGAAGAAAAGCAGGGCATTTGTGTTCCCAGTTAGAGCCTCTGGAACGAGGCCGCCTGAGAACAGGCCTGTGAGCCGTTCTTATTGGAGGACGGCCAGCAGAGGCAGCCCAGACGATTTTCACAGGACCTCTTGCTGCCACCGCGCACCCACAGCCTAAATTGGAGTCAGGGTGGCCACCCCGGCCCCCCTTTTTTTTTTTTTTGCAGCCGCACCCCCACCCCCCTCCTGGCGGCCGCCCAGCAGCGCGGGGCTTTACTGCAGCCGCTGCCTCCCGACAGGATCAAGTAATTTAGGGTCAAGGACAGGAAGCCAGATTGACACGGACAAGCAAGATGAAAAACGGACATGTGCTGACGACCATATGGAGCCTTCACTCTTCTTTGCCTCCTTCCCTTGCACTGCAAAGGTCAAGAAACCGACCCCGAATCCCTTTCCCACCAACACCCCCAACGCAATATACCTGCTGAATAAGAATCCGGGCACTTTTCCTCACGAGTAGCAGGCCTGTGTGCGGTTCCTGGAACTGTCGTTGATGTCCCTTTGCCTCCTTCTCTTCCCTCTGGAGACTTTGGGCACAAGAACTGCAGAGGCCCGCGGCCGGGCTTGCACAGCGTGGGAAATCAGGGCCGAGGGCCAGCGCGGGCGGCTGTGGGAAGGAGCCCCACGGTTGCTGCAGGCTCCTTCCTAGAGCAGAGCAAAGAGGCCGCCTTCTCCTCCCTCCCTCCCTCCCCCAGCATCAAAGGGCCCCCCAAACAGAGGAGAGGTGCCTTACTGCTCAGTGGAACCCCAGGGCTTTCTTCTGGCACCTGCCTGTCCCCACTCCACTAGGACAGCGTGCATTTGAAAGGATAGAATTTGAGGCAATCTGAGAGGTCAGAACATATGAAATCAGAAAGAGCTTCGGGCCAGACTTTCAGGGCTAATCCCCCCCCCCCTTACTCCCACATAGCTAAACCTCCCCTCGCCTCCCAAAGGTTGTCTGAAACAAATATTTTCTTTCCTGCACTGCTTGAAATTTGTTGTTTCTGCTTTTATATTTAAAAAAGAAAATGTGAAAACCCTGACTATGCCTCAGTGTTTCATGCCTCAGTCTTTGGGCTCATGCTTTCTTTCTGTCTCCACCGGGCGAGGATGTTATCTTGCCTTTCTCTGGACCTAGTTCAAATATGCCCTTCTCAGAGAAGCCTTCTGCGTGCCCTCCAACACTCCCCCTTCTCTACACTCTGTACAACTGTTCTGTACTCTGTAAGCACAACTACTACTTGGTTTTAGTGACGTTTTCTAGCTACTGCCAGTGAAGCATGGGTTTTCAGGCTCTTCTCTAAGCACGGCAGCATGGAAACGTCACTAGCATCCTCAAGCCAGCACCCTGGGGGCCAAGGCCAGGCATTTGCGGGGTGGCTGCAGGATGCTGAGGCCAACAACTCCATGAGCTGGAGCTCACAGTCCTCTGACAAGCCCATCAGTGGCTCCAAGCAACCCCGCTCTAGGCAACCAAGAGGCAGTGCGATTCAAGGCAAGTCTACTCACTATCGTGGGGAGTGCAGATTTGGGACCATGGCTCCCAGAAGCAAACCTATCCAAGAAGATCCAGGAGGAAAACAAAAGAACTCCAGCATCATCCACAACACAGCGTCTTGTGGCACCCAGTCTTTATTAGATTTGGTGTGTGTTCTTTGGAATCTGCTCATGTTTTATTGTTGTCTGTTCGAGCCTGAGCACTCTTGTCTCTCTCAGTTCGCTCGCTCATCAGAGGCTGATGGATGCCAGTTACTGGTTAGCGGCTGGTAGGACGCTATGTGAATGAACCACATCTGAGGGCGCTGGTGCTGGTAAAGCATCTTTTTAGTTGAATAATGTAAGACAGCACATTTGGGGAGGTGGAAGTCATGCGGTGGTAGTTCAGAAGGAAGACAAAGAGGAAACAGACCACTGACTCTGGTGGGAACCAGGGTGGTATGTGGCATCCCTCACATAGAGACAAAGATCCCAGGAAATGACCACAATGCCAAACAGAGGGCCCTGACAGACATAATGGAACCGCATCCCTCCTTTGTCCAACGTGTGAGGGGAAAATCAGAGTATGTGCTTGTGTCATGCTCAGCCAAAAGACTGAAAAGGCATGTTTAGTTTCCCTTTCAAATGCCTTTGGAAACTTCCTCAGGTGAAGAGAAAGAGGATGCATGCTTCCATTGTGCTGAGGCACTATCTCATGCTGTTGAGATATTTCCATTCTGGACTGACTTATCTCCCACTGCACTCTTACTGGTTAATCCTTCCAACTCCTAAGAGGCCACCTGGAAGTCTCCAAGTTGCTCGTATCTCTTCCTTCTTTAGATTCCAGTTTCTTCTCAGCAAGCCTCACTCCAGCACAAGGGCCCCTGTGCAGTTCTTGAGCTCGCCAGCTCCGCTTCTGGGTGGTTGCTGCAGGGCTGGACCTCAGCCCTCCCTCTCTCTGCTGATTCAGCTGCTCCTACGTCGTCGTTGCAAGACACCACAGAAGGAAGTGAGCGCTTGATGTGCATGGTTTTGCGCAAAGTTCCTTATCAGTGGCTTGTTGTTTTAATCCAGAAATAGGGAAGGAAAGGTAAGGTACCCCTGGGCTTTTTTGTGCCTCAAGTTCCCAGGTATTTCACAAAAACACATTACAGAAGCCAGGGATCTTTTAGGCTATAGAATAAATTGTAAGAATCTCCTGAGCTTGTCCTAAGCTCCATGTCCCTCTTTTTCTCCCTGAGATATCTCCTTGAGATGCCTCAAGTTCAGCCTGAACTGGAGACCAGGCCGAAGAGTGGTAAGGAGTCTTCAAAGGTTACACGAACAAAACTCATACAAGGTGCTTAAGAGCTGCTGAAGAAAACAGTGTTCTTTCAAACATACAAATAAAAAGCTCACGAACATGTTTTATGAATGAAAGGATGCTAATGTCTTATAATGATGAGAAATTGCCTTTGGAAAAATTCAAGTCATGGCTTTGACACATAAAGCTCGTATGAAATATGTACTATAGACTTATCCCATGTGCTACCCACAGGACGTACAGCATGCATAAAGAGCCACGTTGATGCAGGGCTCCCCTCAAGTACAGAATATTTTTCAAAATAGAGCTTTGTGTTATAAAACTCTGGGGTGGTCTTCCTCAAAGCAGTCCCCAAAAGGCTCAAGATGACTTTAGGATATAGTAAAACCTAAAACAAAGGAAACCAAATAAAATCTGCAGAATCATTACATGCTAGGAAGCCAATTTCAGGCTGGGAATTTAAGAGCTGTGACCTCTGGCCATCCCTGATGCCATCCTCTGCCCTTGAGACCCCGAGTCTTATCCCCATATAACATTGCCTCTCTGAGGTGCCATGGTGACATTCATCTATTTATTTATGTTTTCAGTTTTTTCAAGAAATGTTTACTTGGGTGCCCACTATTTCAGTGCACTGTGCTAAGTATTGTTGGATTTACATGATTTCTCGTGATCCCACCTTAAGAAGGAGGTATTGTTGTTCCAACCTACAGATGAAAAAACAGACTTTGATCAGCCAGCCTTCCCAAGGACACACATCTATTAAGGGATTTGTCTGGAATACAAATCCATGTGCTCTGACCCCAGCACCCAGGTTTAACCACCACACAATATTAAATAGAGACATAACCAGCCCTCGGGAACTTATTCTCCAGGCTAGGAGACAAAGTATGTCCACGTGCAGATACACCCACAGCATTGTGCTATCGAACAGGAGCTCGGAGTTCAAGGAAGTGGGCTAGGAGGATGAAATCACCAATGGCTGAGGTATCTGTAGGTAGCTTGAGAGGGAGATGGGATTTGAGCTATGCCTTGAAGAATGGGTAAGATTTTATAACTGTATCATTATCATACCTCAAACCTAAATAAAACAGAATAAACTGTGATCATCCTGCTTTTTCTTATGCCTCAGTCATGGAGAGATTTTTTAGCTGCCCTTCACCAAGTCTTTGGCTAAAACATTTGAAAAGACTCCTGAACTCATTCTCTCTTCTCTTCCTACAATTGCCAAATTGGGTCAAGGCCTGGTTAACGCTTCCCTGGAATACCTTTGCATTAGAATTCTCCCTCTTCTTGCAGCGCTCCTCACTGTAGGGCAGGATGACATGACCTTCCTACTCCCTGCTGGGGTCTGAGGGCTAGAGAGCACCTGCCAAGGCCAATAAGAAGTTCATGGGATGTGCCAGGCATGTAGGTTGTGAGGACATACTAGGACGTGTACATGATCTTTACCTGGATAAGTGATGGAAATAAGAGCAGCAGACTGGGTTATTGACCCTCAAGCCTTTGTTTTGGGCTTGAGAGGTATTCAGAGCAGACAAAGACCCAGTTTGCCTCTTCACATGATTTCACTATTGTTGTGAGCCAGAGTACAGACACATGATGAAACAATGCTACAAGGTCTGCAGAGGCTGAATGAGCGCTGTGCATTAGACCTGGGGTCGCTGTCCTGGAGAGAGAGGTGCCACTCACAGCCGAGGTGGCCCATTCCCAGAAATTCAGGTTTGAGCAAGAAGCTGAAGAAGATCAGGGTTTAAACCCGTGGGAACAAGTATAAAAGGTATTTCAAGGGCGAGAATAACACACTTTTTCTAACATTTCTGAAAGTGATGTCAGTAAGTATGTCATTAAAAAAGAGGTAGAGCTGTTTGTTTTTAAGATTCTATTTATTTATTAGAGATCAAGCGAGCATGAGTGGGGGGTAAGGGACCAGTGGGAGAGTGAAGGAGACTCCTCACTGAGCAGGGAGCCTGACAAGGGGCTCAATCCCAGGACCCCGAGATCATGACCTGAGCCAAAGGCAGACATTTAACCAACTGAACCACCCAGGCATCCCCAAAAGAGGTAAGAGTTTAAGTGTTCAAGGGATTAAACAGAAAAGTGAACTGATAATTTTAGAAATACTAAATGGTAATGTGTCTTGTGAGGGAAACACATCATATGCAAGCTTCTGCATCTTGGAAGCTGGTGTTGAACACAATGCTCTGTTTCTAGCATATATATATGATATATATGTACATATGATATATGTACCTATATGATATGTATGTGATAATCTATAGTATTATCACATGTAACATGAAGCCCAGAGGAAGATCAGGCTTCGGAGCTGGTTGATTCAGTGACCCAACAATATCAGGGAAGACCCATGTTCCTTCCATGTCCCTACTCTGGTTTCCACAGCACTGAGGCTGGCTCTCCTCAAGATCACGAGTTGACCATCAGTAGCTACTGGAGCCAACACTTTCCTGTTCACACTCAGCAGGGCAGAGATAAACTTGGTTCTTTTTCCCAGAAGGTTCAAGTAAACCTTACCACAAGGTTACTCACTGGTCCAAACTGATTTACGCTTGTCTGTCCCCAAACTGATCACTGGCAAGGGGATGGAGAAGCAGAACTGGCTAGACAATGGGCACTACACATACTTTGGAAACATAGATCTTCATTCATTCATAATTTCAATATTTCATCTCTTCTTCCAAACTCTATTAACTGAGCACTAACTATGCTTCCAGGTTTCCAGTCTCTTCCCTTAAGATGCTCACCATCTGGTGAGAGAGGAAGGTACTACTGCCCTGTAATTCATGCGCAGAGGGCATTGCAGAGTCCAGTTGAGGGATCGTAATGAGGACTTCACAGGGTGGGTACCTAGCTCTGGTGGGAAGAGAGGGGCAAATAGGAATCTTCCACACAGAAGTCGTATTTTGGTGATCTTGGGGAAAACACACAACTTGATGAAAGGACATAAAAAAGAGAAGACACTGAGGGGCACCCAGGTGGCTTAATCAGTTAAGCATCTGCCTTCGGCTCAGGTCATGATACCAGGGTCCTGGGATGGAGTCCCACATCGGGCTCCCTGTTCGGGGGGGCCTGTTTCTCTCTCCCCCTGCTCTTCTGCTCTTGCTTGCTCTCTCTCTCTCTCCCTCTCAAAATAAATAAATAAAATCTTTAAAAAAGAACAGAGAAGACATTGAGAAAGAACACTAGAGGAGAAGAGTAGCACTAAGGAGATCAAAAAGAAAGAATGTTTCAAGGAAGAAGCGTAGCACCTAATACTGCAGTAAGGTAAGCGAGAAGAAGAGAAATGACAACTTAGGAAATGTCTGGGACAGCAGATTTTAAACCCCTTAACAGATGAGGCCCCCGAGGCTCAAGTAACCTACCCCAGGGCAGGTAACTAGTAGGAAGGGATTGCTATGGATGGCAGGCTTTTGTCCTCCCCAAATTCATATACTTAAACTCTAAAAATGCATATGTTGACATCACCTTGCGATGCAGTGGTATTTGGAAGTGGGGTCTTTGGGTGGTAATGAGTTCATGAAGTTGGAGGCCTCGGGATGAGATTAATGCCTTTGTAAGAGGAGCCATGAGAGAGCTTGCTTTTTCTCTCTTTCCCTGCTCTCTGCCGTGTGAGGACCCGGCATGATGATGGCCATCTGGAAACAAGTAAGAGGGCTTTTCACAGAACTCAGCCTTGTTGGCACCGTCCTCTTAGACTTGCCAGCCTCCAGAGCTGTGAGATGTTAATTTCTATTGTTGCAGCCGCCCAATCTACGATATCTTGTTATAGCAGCTGGTGCTGGCTGAGACAGGAACTGAATCAGGATTGGAATCCGGGGAAGTCTAGCTCCAAAACACAGGCTCTTTTACATATTACTGTATTTTTCAGTGAAAATGGTGAATGGATTCTGAAAATAAGAAATGCAGTGTCTGTAAAGGAAGAAGGGAGAGGCAGAGTGGGAACGTGGGGAAGACAGAGCTGCAGACACGGGGGCTGAGGAACTGGCAGTGTGATGAAGAAACTCACACCTAGCTCAACAGCGCTAGCTTTCTTGCAAGTTTATCTTTTACCGATGTCTTTAAAATTGTGTCAGCTGCTGTCTCTGGGCCTCTTTTTTTCTCTTCTGATGTAAGTTTCACACCTTCTCTGCAACTCTTCAGCTAATGCTAGGCTTGTTTATTGGTGCTCATTCCTTCTGTTACAACACCCTCTTCAGACGGTGCATCTTGCTCTAAACCGTAAGCATCCTCACATTCACACCCCTACGCATCAGGTGTTTGCTCCTTATTGTTTCATTCTCCGGAGACAGAGTCAACTATCTAAGCTGGAGATGTTAGTCACTTAGCTCAGAACTTGTGGCTTCTAGCCTGGTGGGTTATAATTTTGGATACACATATGAATCAACCAAGAGCCTTTTAAAAAATGCAGATTCCTAGTTCCCACCCCAGACCTCCTAAAGAGGCGATCTCCTGGAGATAGAGTTCAGATATTACTATTTTTAAAAAGTTGCCCAGGTGAACCCATGCAGCCGACCTGGCACTGGCCCAGGGCCCGTTACTAGGAGCCAGATCTCTAGCTTCTGAGTCATTTTCCTCTTATTTAGACTCTGCTATTTTCTGGGCTTTGAGCTAGAAGCAGAATAACCCTTGACCACAGATATTTTGTTACTGTATCTCTTTGCTTACAGAGTCACCTCCCGTGGCTTGGGAACATTGTGGAAAATTATCTTAGATTGACCCTGTACTTACTGCAATTTTAAAATCATATCGTAATTATATCTTATCTGTCTCCTACACTTCCCTTGTCTGGAGCCCAAATCTCTTCTCACTGCTCATGACAAGAGATAAACTGTTCATGTCTTGAGTTAATCCAGAAAGGAGCACTACACGTGCTGGTCTATTCTTGCAGTCATTTAAAACCAAAGCCAGTTATCTCTGCCTTCATTCATTTAGTCTTTACCATCTTTCTCGTATTCCAAATTCACATGCTTGACCCAACTGGTTGTCATGGCCCACTCTTGTCTCTCAAGTCATCTTTTCTTCATCTGAGCTATATATGTCTCATACCCCCATTACCAGGGATAAGGACTGGGGGTCTAGGGGCTATGAGTAGAACAGCAAACATTGGGGTGGTGGGAATCTGGTAGATGAGTATGGGAAGCAGAATCACTGTGGATCCTGGGGGAGCCTAGGACTTTTAATTACTTTCTAGTCAGAGTTCTTAGTTCATGCAAATGATGCTTTGAGGATGAGGGGTGGGGTCCCTCTTTGCAGATCTCTAGGGAGGACGTCAAACCTGGAGTCATTTCCTAGGGATGAAGAGGGGCTGAACTGGAACTTTGGAAGCCTCACTGTGATGAACATTCCGGGGAAAAGGAGCCTAGACTGAATTCTGTGATTTCTGGGCCTCTAAGAGGGATCTATGAAACACTAGAACAAGGAGTGCAGAGGAATGAGAGAACCAGTATTGTGAGGGGGAGGCCCGTGCCCCGATAGAACACAGCAATCTAGGTGAAAGTGTAGAGGCCAGTGGCACTCGTAGAAGAAGCAAATCCCACTTCCCTATGCCTGTGGTGCTAGATAAGCTCAGCGTTTGTGTAGCGACTGAGTGTTGAGGGAGTATAGTGGGAAGGACCAGGTCTGAGGGAAGCAAGAACAGGGAGAAATCTGCAGAACACGTGATGAAGAGCCAGGAAGACCCCAAGCACTTTGAGGGTCTTCGGTTCTTAAAGTACTGTCTAGTCAGTGCTTAGTAAACATGGAAACAATGGTTGCTTAGACTTTGCTCAGTTACCCTACTGCTCATTCCAAATCAAGAATTTCTCTTCCAACAGTTGTGGTCTCTGTCTGCCTTTTTTAAGTTATAGGAGAATTTTACACAAGCCTTTTTGGGTATGAAAACCATAGAAAACTTGCATTTCCATGTTTGCATTTGATGTATTATCCTTTTATGGAAATTTTTTTGTGACTACTCCATGACAGATGTCATTTTAGCTTCATTTTCACTTCTTCTGGAATTATTTTTTCACTCTCCTTGATTTAATACTCATTTCAACGTACAACATATGCCATGTCATCCAACCAAAAGAATATTAATAAGAAGTGGTGTGCATTTACCTGGTAATGCAAAACGATTACCATGTGCTAGATCAGAATTTATATACAAATAGAGTATCTTTAAATATATATCCAAAAACATCCACCTCCAAATTCGTAAGGACAAGACTAGAAATGATTCTTGGTTTCAGCACATCAGTGGTCCTAAGATCAAATAAAATGTGGCTGAAAACTGAAAAATGAAACATCTAAAATGAAAATGTTTCTCTTTTCTCTTTTAAGAAAATGCTTTGTTTAATTCATTCAAATGGAACAGGGAATTCCTATACTCAACCACCACAATGCTCCTAATTTGTTAAAGATGTTACTTCTTATGATGGGGAATCATCAGATGCAAGAATGTCAAAGCTAACCTAGGGCTTATTACAAAAATAAAAATTGCCCAATGACCTCCCCACTTCCTCTCCTTTTGGTTTCTTTATGAATGAACTCTTTGGAGAGAAACATTGCAAAGATGCTCTCAGATCTCTTGATAATATGGAACCAAACCACAGAATTAAAGTGTTCTCTAGTCCATAATCATTTTCCTCTTGGTATCTTAAAGCTTTAGATTAAGCCAGTGAATCTTTTGCATTCATTTAATAAAGGATGAAAGAGTCTTAACAGTTTACAATTTACTAGCAGGATTTCATTTTTACAAAAGATCTTTATTTTAAAAGTATGGCAAAAGTTAGTCATTTTCAATTAAGGAAAAAATGTGGATTGAATACAGCTTTAAACACATTCAGCAATTTGGGCAATTCAGTTGTTCAAAAACCATGGAAAACCATGCAGCTGAAGATGAAATGTTTCAAGGATGGTCACCGGTCAAGTCACTATCATCATTATCACAGACACAATTTCTGAGGAGAAATTTCTATGGACATAAAATGAATTTCATGACATTCAGCAACAACCACCCCACGCTTGCCTCCTGTGAACTTCTAGTGAATGTTAGTAACCATGCGTCAGTAAGAAGGAACTCACAGAAGTGAGTAATTATAGTAAATGTCTTGTTCAACCACTTATTCAGTAACTTGAAAATAGGTATTTACATTAAGTAATTAAATCCTCTAATTAACTGGTATAATCAGTAGGTGCCTTTCTTATAGTTAGTAGATGGTTCAATTACTATTGGTTCAGTTACATTCAGTGTCTAAGAATACCAGATGAAATTGTTCTCTTTTGTTAGACTCCACATGAAAAATAGAGCATGAATGGAGGATACAATATACCCACATCATTAGGGAACATAAGCATCAGTAAGGCAAACCTCCTTTTGTTGATTCTTCCGGGCCAACAGTAAGCTTTAGGTTGAAAGAATTGGCTCTTGCTTATTATAATTTGCTTCATTTTTTCATGGAAGATCTTTAGTGTTGACATAGGATTATGCCCATTTGTTTCTGGGACTACAGTAAATTGATATTTGGGGGACCTGTTTAGCATGTGTGACTATACAACTCCTTCCACAGGCATGGTGCTTCCCTTTTCCTGCAGCCTTCAGCAGTCTTACTTTCTTCTCGTTACATTTTTATGAGCTAAGCATCTATGTATGTGACAGGATACTCTCCCCTAGCCTTCTGGTAATTGAGAGCAATGAAGACGTTACAAAATGATTTTTTTAAAAAACTAAAATTCAGTCCTGCTAGGTTATTAAGAACATGCTACATGCCCAGCACTAATGTAGATGCTGAGGAAACAAGAATGGATAAGGCAGAGCTCCTGTCCTCAAGTAGTTCACCAAGTAGAAGTGAAGATTCCTATATCATGGTCTGAAAAACACTAAAATAGTCATAGGCTCCTGATTTTATGACAAGAGCACAGGAAGTACTATTTATTCCATCTGGCAAGGACAATAAGAATATTTGGATATATGAAGGAGAAGACATCTCCTAGCATCTCAGGATTTAAAGGAAGGTCACCATATCCAGAGCTTCTCATGGACCTAATCTCATAGAACCAGAAAGTTAAAAAAATAAAACAAAACAGGAGAGATATGTCAGGTTGTCCATTTTTATTTTGCCAAGAGCAGACACTAAAACAAATAACCAGAGAATGGGCTAAGATCTATTGTCACCATGTGCTTTCATATCTACTGCTATATTACAAACTATCCCGAAACCTAATGGCTCACATCAACAGCAGTTTATTGTTTCTCCCAGTTTTCTAGTTTGAATGAGAATGCATGCTTCACATGATGTCAGCTGGGATGGCTGGAAAATCGAGAGGAGCCTCACTCACAGGTCAGCTTGGCAATGATCTGGGGCTGCCAACCTGAGACGTTACTTCTCCTCCATATGGCTACTTGAGCTTCCTCCCCAGATGGTAGCTGGGGAAATATTCTATGAAATGAGGGTGAAAGCCACATATCCCTTAAATCTCAGCCTCTGAAGTTGAAAAGTTATCAGTTTTGCTCCACTCTGTTACTGGATACAGCTCATAGGGCCAGCCCAGATGCAAGGGAAGAAAAAATAGATTCTGCCTTTTGTTGGGCCAGTGTCACAGTCATATTGCAAAAGGTCATGTGGGATGGGCAATATTGTTGTGACCATGTTTGGAAATACCATCTACCATCTCTCATTTAAAAAAAGACAGGACATTTTAACACTGATGTATTTAGGAGGACATCATCTCAGACTAAAGGGTAATCATTTGAATTGAATAAATCTAACTTAATGAAAAACACTATGTTAGGTTATATAAATACCAGAGATAACTTTATCAAGGACTAGCACTGGTTCAAAGACCAGCCAAGGTTTAGAGACCAATGATTTAAGCCAGCAGCTTTCACATCTACTTAATGACTCACAAGGAATACCTCTTTTTTTTTTTTTTTAAGATTTTATTTATTTATTCGACAGAGATAGAGACAGCCAGGGAGAGAGGGAACACAAGCAGGGGGAGTGGGAGAGGAAGAAGCAGGCTCATAGGGGAAGAACCTGATATGGGGCTCGATCCCATAACACTGGGATCACGCCCTGAGCCGAATGCAGATGCTTAACTGCTGTGCCACCCAGGCGCCCCACAAGAAATACATCTTAACAACCCAGTGAGCACTTACACATACACAAAACCAATCAAAAGTTTCACGAATCTTGTACTTCAAATAATTTCTCTTCTGCTTTTTCTATTTCATTAAAAATAATGATGTTAATATTCCACTAAATTCATGGGGCGCCTGGGTGGCACAGCGGTTAAGCGTATGCCTTCAGCTCAGGGCGTGATCCCGGCGTTATGGGATCGAGCCCCACATCAGGCTCCTCTGATGAGCCTGCTTCTTCCTCTCCCACTCCCCCTGCTTGTGTTCCCTCTTTCGCTGGCTGTCTCTATCTCTGTCAAATAAATAAATAAAATCTTTAAAAAAAAAAATATTCCACTAAATTCATTTCATGATCTAATAATTGGGAAATAACTACGGTCTGAAAAAAAAAATGGTTCTAAACCATTCCCTCCATATTGTCTCTACTTTACACCTTGAGTAGCAAGGATACGACTGTCTACCAAGGCAGACCTTATTACCTCCAGCAGTTCTTATTAGAAAATCATTCTTTTATTTTACTTCTTTTGTAAGTTTATTTGTTTATTTTTTAGTAATCTCTACACCCAACATGGAATTTGAACTCACGACCTAGAGAGTAAGAGTCGCATGCTCTTCTGACTGAGCCACACAGGCGCACCTATCCTTTCAATTTAGGTGAAATTTGCTGCCTTATGGCTTTCATATATTCTCCTTTGGGCCCAAGTGTAATCTTTCTTCCATTTGAGAAATCGGTCTGCAGTATTTGGGAACAGCTACCATACCCCTGAAATCAGCTTGTCCTTGTTACTCCCTTTCCTTTATCCTCAGAGAACAGCCTCCTACGGTCACGTGTAACCTGGAGGATAATTATAATGCCTAGATCATGACTGACTGTGAAGGTTAAATGACAGAATGTAGTAAAATATTTAGCATGATACTTGGTGAGTATCAATGTTTGAAAATTACTAGATATTGTTTTCATACTTATCACTGTTTAGTTTGTCTATATTCCATTTAAGAATGTGGTACTCAAAATAGAATACCACATTCTGTGCATTTATGTTATATGCTTTGTTAATGACATTGATAATATTTATTTTTTTATCCATTGTCTCAGGCAAACAAGGTGCCATCCTTACTAAAGGTATAGACTTTGCAATTTTTTCCTAGATTCCTTTGGAAACAATGTGCTTTCTGTGAAACGTGGTGGTCCATTTACCATGTACAGTCCATCTAATCCTCAAACTGTCAAGACAGCATGGATGGCTCCATCTTATTCCAGGAAAATTAATTGTTCTTATCAACAGAATGTAGTCTTTTTAATCAAATAGCCTCTTTAAAGTGAACCCTGCTTTTTTTCAATCATATCTTCTTAGTAAATTCAACAGTAATTGCAGTTGTCTCCATTCCCCAATATTTTCCCTTTAAATAGACTTTTTTTTTTTAATAGAGCAGTTTTAGGTTCACAGAAAAAAGAGCAGAAAGTACAGAGAGTCCTCATGTACCCATTGTCCCCACGGAGACAGCCTCCCCACAAGGAACATCTGACAGACAGTGGTTCATTTGTTATAATCAAAGAACCTACACTGACACATCATTATCACCCAAAGTCCGTAATTGGCAGTAGCGTTCACTCATAGTGGTATACATTCCATGGATTTTAACAAATAAATATAATGAAAGTGTATCTACCATTATAATGCATATATTGTATCATACAAAGTAGTTTCACAACCCTAAAAATCTTCTCTGTTCCACCTATTAATCCCTTCCTCCATCCTAATCACTCTTCTTTTCACTGTCTACATAGTTTTGCCTTTTCTCAAATATCATTTTTTAGAATAATAGAGCATGTAGCTTTTTTAAATCACTGTTTTTCATTTAGTAATATGCATTTAAGTTTCCTCTATGTCTTTTCATTGCTTAATAGCTCATTTCTTTTTAGTGTTAACTACTATTCTATTGTTGGGACTTACCACAATGGCTGTGGAATGGATATAGCTATTCACCTAAGGATATCTTAGTTGCTTCCAAGTTTCAGCAATTATGAACAAAATTTCTACATACATCCAGGTACAGGTTTTGTGTGAACATAAGATTTCAACTCCTTTGGGCAAATACCAAGGAGCATGATTACTGGTTTGTATGTAAGAGTATGTTTAGTTTTGTAAAAACCTCCAAACTGTCTTCCAAATTGGCTGTACCATTTTGCATTCCCACCAGCCATGAATGAGAGTTCCTGTTGCTCCACATCCTCCTTTGGTGTTGTCGGTGTTCTGGATTTTGGCCATTCTAACAGGACTATAGTGGCATCATTTTGTTTTAATTTGCTTTTCTCTGATGACATATGAAGGGGAGCATCTTTCCATATGCTTATTTGCCATCTGTATATCTACTTTGGTGAGGTGTCAGTTCAGACCTTTTGCTCATTTTTAAATTGGATTGTTCATTTTTTATTATTATTGAGGTTTAAGAGTTCTTTGTGTATTTTGGCTAATAGTCTTTTATCAGATATGTCCTTTGCAAATATTATCTTCCAGTCTGAGGCTTATCCTCATTCTCTTGACAGTGTCTTCCACAGAGCAGAAATTTTTAATTTCAGTGAAGTCTGGCTAATCATGTATTTCATTCATAGACCATGACTTTGGTGTTGTATCTAAAAAGTCATCACTGTGCCCAGGTCAACTAGATTTTCTCCTATCTTCTAAGAGTTTTATCATTTTGTGCTTTCATTTAGGTCTATGATCCTTTTTGAGTTAATTTTTGTGAAAAGTTTAAGGTGTGTGTGTGAATTAATTTCTTTCTCTCTCTTTCTTTCTTTCTTTTCTTTCTTTCTCTTTCTTTCTTTTTGCCTGTAGATATCCAGTTGTTCCAGTACTATTTGTTGAAAAGTCTAGCTTTTCTTCATTGTATTATTTTTGCCCTTTTGTCAATGATCAGTTGACTATATATGTATCTATTGCAGGCTCTCTATTATGTTCCACTGATTTATGTGTCTATTCTTTCTCCAATTCCACTCTGTCATGATTACTATATGTTTATAGTCAGTCTTAAAGTTTAGTAGTATCTTTCCTCTAACTTTCTACTTTTCCTTCAATATTGTGTTGGATATTTTGAGTCTTTCACCTCAATTATACAATTTTTTTTTTACTTGTTTTAGTGGTTGCCCTAGAGTATACAAATTACATTTACAACTAACTCAAATCCACTTCAAATAACACTATCCTGCTTCACAGGCATTATAAGTACCTTTTAAAAATAAATATCCTAATTCCTTCCTCCCATTCCTTGTATCATTGCTGTCATTCATCATATATATATATATATATATATATATAGGAAGAGAGAGAGAAGCAAATGCATTGTTGCTATTTTTCTAACTAAACTATTACTGTTAGATCAATTAAGAGCAAGAAAAATAAGAGTTTTTATTTACCTTCACTATTCCTTCTCTAATAATGTTCTTCCTTTCTTTATATATAAAATTTCTGCCTTATAGTAGGGCTGGTCTACTGGCAACAAATTCATGTTTGTTTGTTTGTTTGAGAAAGTCTTTATCTCTCCTTCATTCTTAAAGTGTAATTTTGCAGGATGCAGAATTCTAACGTGTGGTCATTATCTTTGAGCACTTTAAATATGTCACTCCACTCTTCTCTTGTTTGCATGGTTTCTGAGAAAAAGTTGGATGAAATTCTTATCTTTGTTCCTCTACAGGTAGGGGTTCCTCCCTCCTGTGGCTTCTTTTAAGATTTTTTTCCTTTATCTTGATTTTTCTCCAACTTGAAGATGTTATGCCTAGGGGCAGTTTTTTGTTTGTTTATTTGTGTGCATTTGTCCTGCCTGGTGTTCTTTGTGCTTCCTGGATTTGTGGTGTGGTGTCTGACATTAACTTGGGGAAATTCTCAGTCATTATTGCTTCAAATATTTCTTCTGTTCCTTTCCCTCTTTATTCTTCTGATTTTCCCATTATATATACATTATACCTTTTGTAGTTGTCCCACAGTTCTTGGATATTTTTTTTTTTTCTGTTTTTCCCCCAGCCTTTTTATTTTCTTTTTGCTTTTCAGACTTAGAGGTTTCTACTGACATGACCTCAAGCTCAGAGATTATTTTCTTATCTGTGTCCAGTCTACTAATGAGCCCATCAAAGGCATTCTTTATTTCTGTTACAGTATTTTTGATCTCCAGCATTTTTGGACTCTTCTTAGAATTTCCATCTCTGTTTGCATTATCCACCTGCTCTTGTATGTTGTCTACTTTATCCATTAAAGCCCTTAGCATATTAATCACAATTGTTCTTGAATGTCATGGCCTGATAATTCCAATACCTTTGCCATATCTGAGTCTGGTTCTGATCTTGCTCTATGTCTTCAAAGTGTGTTTTTTGCCTGTTTGAATGCCCTTGTAATTTGTGTTGAAAGCCAGACATGATATACCAGGTGAAAGGAACTCCAGTTAATGGGCCATTAGTGTTGTGGTGGCTAAGTGTGGGAGGAGGGGAAGCATTCTATGTTTCTGTGATTAGAATCTCAGCCTCTTAGTGAGCCTGTGTCCCTTGGCTGTGAACTTCACAGCCTTAGGTGGGACAGGATGGCAGGAGGATACTGAGTTTAGGTATTTCCCAACCCCCGCAGGTTAAGCTCTCGTAAAATAGTTTGAGTACAGGCCTTGTTAAGAACAGAGTACTCCGGTATATTTCAAAATGGTTCTTTTCCCCCTTCTCTCACAGGAAGCACAAGGGGATTTTTCTCTGATCATCATGATGAGAATGTGGTAGAGCTCCAGGAGGTAAAACTCACGAAAGTGTGCCCTTCTTCCATAACCTGGGGAGTTTTTAACTCACACACTTGTCCATGTCAAGTCTCCAGCAATTCATCAATTACAGTTCAGGGCTTCCCCTCAGGCCCTAATGGTTTCTGCAAAAGTGGGTTTCTGTTGCAGTAAGTTTTATTATCTCTATCAGCCTGTTTGGCTCTCCAATTTTGGGGGCAGTACTTTCCCCTATGAACTAATTTCTCTGAAGGAGTTAAGAAGAGTTGTTCCAAGCTCTTTATGTACCAGAGTGGAAACAAAAAGTCCTCCTAATGCATTTTTATAGCAGGTATCAATACCTGATAAATTACTGGTAGCTTGTTGTCTGTTTTTTTCTTTTTTCTTTTTCCCCCCTCCCCCACCGGAATGGAAGTTCCACGAGGGCATTAAAGTTTTTTGTTTTATTCATTACTATGTCGCTTGAATTCATATCAGTACTTTGAGCTCTTCTAGGTTTTCAATAAACCAGGTGCTGAGTTAAGGCTTTTTGAATTAATGAAAGAATGTCAGTTTTTGTGTTACTCCAAGTTCAGCTATGTCATTTTTATGAGGAATCTCAACCAGAAAATGAGGCTAGAAAAGCCTTACTCACAAAGTTGCTGTGTAATTTGTATTTGTGGAAGAATCAGTACAAGGATCAGGAACAAATGTGACTTCTAGTGCGTGTCTGGGGGCTTGAGGCCACATTTCTGTGTCTGTTTTGTTTTGCCTCATTCATTTCATGTGATTCATACATATTGAAATAGAGAAAACAAGGACATGGGCTCTGGGCATGAATTTACCCTGACCTCCATGACTGACTAACAGTTTCAAGTGGGGTCAGATGTAGTAAATGTACTGTTGGTTTATAATGTTCAAAAAACCTTTGAATTTTAGAATAGTTTTAGATTTACAGAAAAGTTGCAAAGATGGTACAGAGAATTTCTGTATACTCTTTTCTTCCATTATTAACATCTTCCATTATTGGTTAATTTCTCACAACTAATGTACCAATATTGGTACATGATTATTAACTAAGTTAATCTATGCTTTATTCGTATTTCATCAGTTTTTCCCTAATGTCCTTTTTCGGTTCCAAGATGCCATCCAAGAGACCACATTATGCTTAATCATTATATTTCTTTATGTTCCTCAGGACTTGACAATTTCTCAGATTTTCCTTGTTTGTGATGACCTTGACAGTTTAAAGAGTACAGGTCATGTATTTTGTGGAATATCTCTCAGCTGCAATTTGGTGCTTTTCCCATCATTAGATTGGGATTATGGGTTTCAGGGAGAAAGACTAGAGAGGTAACACATCGTATTAAGGACATGTGCTAGTCACACGACTTATAACTGATAATGTTAATCTTAATACCCTGACTAAGGTAGCATTTACCAGGTTTCTCTCTACTGTATTCTTTAGAAGAGTGCGGTGTTTTTTATTTAAAAAGTGGGGTGTTACACTCCATCTCCTTAAGGGCAGAATGTCTATACAAATTATTTGGAATTCTTCTGTATAAAGTTGCTTCTTCCCCCTTCCCCCTGCATTTGTTTATTTATTCAATCACATGTTAAGACTATGGCTGGTGGATTTTTATTTTATATTTTACATTCTAATACAATGCTACTTTATTTTGATTCAAAAATTGTACTGTCTTTGGCTATCGAATGCTCTTTCAGTAGACTCTTGTGTCCCGTTGACATACTCCTGGGTCATTTTGTTTGAGCACTTCCTTATTTTCTGGCACTATAAAGTGATCCAGGTTATCCTGTATATTCTGTAACCTAGACCTAAGACTGGTCATTTGTCCAAAGGTCACTGATTCATTTTATTGCGGAATGGTATTAGAAACCAAGATCTGGATAGGGACTATGCTCATTTATATTGGAATTAAACTGCTTCTAACCCCTCTTAGCAGACAGATCTGGGAAATACATGTGTGTATATTAACCATGTATATACACATATCCATACCTATTTCCATGTAGATCCACTGGTATCTATATTAAGGTAACCATGGGCTCATAATCATGTCTCGGACTCGAATCCAGTATCACTTAATTCATTCTAGCCTCGAATGGTGTTTTTATAGTTTAAACTGTTACAACTGTGTGAGATTGACTGATAAGAAAAACACTGGATGTTAGTTAGGGACCTCACTAGTCCAGGTGAGAGACATTTGAGTACTATTTTGAACAATCCCTGGAGATGCAATGAAGAGAGGAAATTCAAAAGTAGGATGGCTTCCTGGCTGCATCTAACATGGCAGTGGCAGATATTAAATAGATGCCTACTGTACGCACTGGCATTAAACAAAGAACTAGCATAGATCCAAAATTATGGACCTTACTTTTCCCCATTTATTTATTGAGTAAATATCTGTTGACAGTCTACTATGGAGCAAGCATAGAACTGTGCTCTGGGTATGTAATGGTGAACAAAACAGACATGCTTTTCAGCCTTGGGGCACTAGACCATAAATGAGAAGAGAGAGAGACAGGTAACAAATAAACACATGTGTAAGTATATGGCTGCAAACCCCCGTGCTGTGCACTGTGAGGAAAGAGAATATGAGAACCTAATTTGAGCTTGCAATCTGGTTTCATGTTCTGGGTTTCCCCTGAGAACAGAGGGAAAGGCTTCAGTCTTCACAGAAAGGTTTAGAGTTCGGCATTTCTAACTATAAAGGATGCTTAATGTTGGAGTGCTTTTACCAAAGAGAAGTAGAATATTTCCTTCTCTGCCTTTCTGGGAAGGACTAACTGGCAGATATGCATCCTCTATTAATCCTCGTATACGAGTCATTTTCAGTTCTGCATTTCCAGGACGGGAGAGGGGCCCAGATGCCGCTCTGGTGCCTGGGTTCTTCATGTGGTTTGTCTCTAGAAAACTGAAAAACAAGCTCTTTATCCCCAGTGTTTACAGGAATCTCAAACAAGTTTCCATAAAAGTAGCAATTTATTTACAGGCAGCAACACAGGAATAGAAATGGCAGTCCTATTTGCTGACAGAAAAATTTTGCCTAATGTCACTTATTACAAACAAAATGCCTTTTGTAAACTCCCCAAAACACTTATTAAATATATATCTCTGTGTTTTGAGAAAGTCTGGGAAGTGGCTTGGTAATTACAGCCCAGAGTTAACACAATTTACCCCCGCTTATCCAGTTCCAGTTTTGAGATTCCCACTGCTTTGCTGGGACCCCTGTGGACCATCCTGACCACATCTTTGCCTTCTTGATACTTATCTTTCAAACGTAGCAATTATCAACCAAACCTTCACTACCACCAGAGTGGTCACAACCTCCTGACCTAAAAGACTTGCCAGGACTCAGCCTTACCCAGCCTCTGGTTCTCGCTGCTGCGCCACTGACGGCTGTGTTCCCCACACGAGGATTGTGCAAACCACATACCAAAGAACGCTCTCTCCCGAGCTGTACGAGGCATGCTTTTATTCATAATTTATTTAATGTAGGCTCTCCCCCATAGTTCCTTTTCTTTCTTTCCTTCCTTGTCCTATATCAAACTTGTAATTTGTTACCTACTCTGCCCTTGCAAAGCACTTTTCTCTATCTCTTTGTTTCACAGCACTCTATTTACGTTCTCAGTGATCAGATTCGGGATGCTATTCTGTCTCTTGCTGTGCTGTATCTCAATTCCAAGTGTTCCTTCTGCTCTGATTTTGCGGGGAGGCAGTTTGGTGTAATAGTTAAGGGCATGGACTTTAGAGACAGACTTCCTCAGCTGGAATTCTGACTTGGACTTAACAGCTGTGAAACCTGAGGCAAGCTTTATCTTTTTGAGCCTCAGTGTTCTCATCTGTATAATGGCAATAATAAGGGCACCTACCTCAAGGTCACTGTGAGGATTTGGTAAGTTAATATATGTGAAGCGCCTAGAACAGTATCAGGCATATCATAAGCCCTATGGAGAGCTACCATTATTATCGTAATCATGCACTTCCTAGGAGCAATTGACTTAGTAGCTATAAAACTCACTGAGTCAGACTTCCTGGGTTTGCATTCCAGTATCATCAACTCCTTGCTGTGTGACTTGGACATTTTCATCTCTCTCTGAGTCTCTGTTCTCTTACTCTGAAAATATAGATACTGGTAGTACCTTCCTCCTAGGGATTTGTGAGGATTCAAATGAGACAATGAATATAAAGCACATGGCATGGGGCCTGACACATGGTTAAAAAAAAAAAAAAGGAAATTCTACAACTGAACAATAAAATTACAAAGACTAAGAACTCACTAGAGGGGTTTAACTGAAGATTAGATAGAGCAGAAGAGAGAATTTTTGAGCTGGATTATAAGTCATTGGAACACGTTCAGATTGGAGCAAAATAAAAGAGAATAGAATATACCAAAAAGGGTATTAAAGCAGATAGGATGGAGAAAAGGTCTAACATACATGTCTTTTTGGACTCCCCAATATGAGGGGAAAGAATAGAAGGTAGATATACTATTTGAATATTCATCAAAAATTTCACATTTAAATATCCATCACTTTTTGAAACCAATGAAATGTATCAAACCACTTCAAGATGCTCCAGGAGTTCCAAGAAAAGTAAATACTAAGAAAGTCCTGGGCATCAGACTAAAACTGTGGAATACCTGGAATTCTATATTTGGAAAAAAATATTCATCAAATTGAAGGGATTGTAAAGTTTTTTTCTGACAAACAAAAACCGAATTTGTTACCAGCATACCCACATCAAAAATATACTCATCGGAATTGTTCAGGTACAAAGAAAATTATCCCACGTGAAATTTGAGACACAATGAAGATCAACATACAATAATAGACACAAGATGAGATGAATAGTCCAATGGAAAAAAAATAGAAAGTCCAGAGATAGAGTAGAAATCAAAAACAGACCTACACATATACAATCATTTTATTTATGACAAAAATGCCTATTACTGGTTGAATTGTGTCCCTCCCCCCAAAATATATATTGGAGTCCTAATTCCTGGTACCTCAGAGTGTGACCTGATTTGGGAAGGGGGAGGTTGCAGATATAATTAGTTAAGAGAATTTCTTACAGGAGTAAGGTGGACCCTTAATCCTGTATTACTGGTGTCTGTATAAGAAGAGGGACATCTGAGCCCAGATACCATGGGAGGTACTGGACACCGTGGGAGAAAATCTTGTGATGAAGGACACAGAAAGTGAAGGGCCACAGCTGTAACCTAAGAAATGTCCAGTATATTGCCAGCAAACTACCAGAAGCTAGAAAGAGGCAAGGAAGGGTTCTCTACAGTTTTCAGAGTCAACATACCCTGCTGACAACTAGGTTTTGGACTTCCAGTCTCCAGAACTGTGAGAAGTAAATTTCTGTTGTTATAAGCCACACAGTTGTAGTATTTTGTTAGTTCCTTAGGAAACTCATACAACACCATTGCCATGAAATAGGAATAATGATCTTTCAACAAATGATGCTGGGTAAATCAGATATCCATGTTTTTTTAAAAAAAATGTATCTTAACATGACACTAAGAAGGGTAAACATTTTATTAAAAAGAATTAAAGTATATCTTGATATTTTGTGGATGAAAATATTCAAATATCAATAAACATGAAAAAGTACTTAAAGTCATTAACTTTTAGAAGAATGCAAACTAAATTTCAATGAGATTCTACTGCTCCAGATTGGTCATAATGGAAAATAAAACTGACAATGCCACACGTGGATGGGGACGAGGGGGAGCTGGAACTTTCATACACTGCCAGGAGAATTATAATCAGCACATCTATCAAAGCAGAACAAACACATCCATTGATCCACAGATTCCATTCCCCACAGAAAAGCAAAATCTATCTATCAAGACATATGTAAGAATATGTATAGCACAAATGTAATGATCCAAAGGGGCACCTGCACCCCAATGTTCATAGCAACAATGTCCACAATAACCAAACTGTGGAAAGAGCCAAGATGTCTATCAATAGATCAATGAATAAAGAAGATGTGGTATATATATATGATGGAATATTACTCAACCATCAGAAAGGATGAATACTTACCATTTACATCAACGTGGATGGAACTGGAGAGCATTATGCTGAGCAAAATAAGTCATTCAGAGAAAGACAGTTATCATGTAGTTTCACTCATCTGTGAAATATAAGAAACAGTGCAGAGGACCATCAGGGAAGGGAGGGAAAACTGAATGGGAAGCAATCGGGGAGGGAGACAAACCATGAGAGACTCTTAATTCTAGGAAACAAACTGAGGGTTGCTGGAGGGGAGATGGGTGGGGGGATGGGGTAACTGGGTGCTGGGCGTTAAGGAGGGCACGTGATGTGATGAGCACAGGGTGTTATATACAACTGATAAATTATTGAACACTACACTGAAACTAATGATGTACTATATGTTGGCTAATTGAATTTAAGCCTAAGAAAAAGAATGTGTATAGCAGCATTTCTTCCTAATAAATAGTGAAAAAGCAAATATAAAAACCAACTGTCCATCAACAGTAGAATGAATTTTTTAAAATTGAGGTATATGGCAATAAAAATAAATGAAACGCTGCTACCTGAAGCAATAAGAAAGACTATTTAAAAAATAAAATTTAGAGACAATAAGGCCAATACAAAAAAGTATATAATGCCTCATTTCAAATATGTAGAACCCCAAAAAAGGCAAATTAACCTATAACTTTATATTTTAGAAATAATGATTATCTTGGAAAGGGGGTCAATGATTTGAGGGGCTGAGAAAGAGTGGAATACTGGCAATGCTCTAATTTTTTATTTGGATGGTAATTACAGGTGCATGTTCCCTTTACAAAAATTCACTGACCTGTGCCCTTAGATTTGTGTGCTTTTCTGTACATGGACGTTCAAAGATATTTACAAAAACAGTGCATGTATGTTAGTTATTCAATGCTCTGTAACAAATTATTTCAAAACAACAGCTTAGGACACAGTTATGATCTCACAGTTACTCTGGGTCAAGAATGCAGGCGTGGCTTTCGTGGGTCCCCTGGCTCTCCCTGGGTCTCTCATAAGGCTACAGTCATTCAAGGCTCAGCAAGGCAGGGTTTGCATCCTAGCTCACTCTTGTGGTTGATGGCAGAATTCAGGTCTTTGCAGGTTGTTGGCTGGAGAACGCCTCTCCTCCTGAACTACATGCCGGGGCCTCCCTCTGTTCTTTACCCTGCAGGCCTCTCTGAAGAGCATCTCACAGCATGATAACAGAATGTGACCATAAGGGAGCTTGCTAATAAGATGGAAGTCATGGTCCTTTGTAAGGTAATTGTGGAAGTGACCTCCCATCGTTTTCGCCATATTCTGTTCATTAGAAGCAAGTCACTAGGTCCAGCTCACATACGAGGGCATGAGTGCTAGGAGGCAGGGCTCACTGGGAATCGTTTTAGAAGTCTGCCTATCACAGCATGCGACGAGTTGTGGCAAAGAACAACAAAATATATACAAATATGCATAAGTCATTACACTTCCCTATGCAGTTCCTAGTACAAGGATAAGGTCAATCAAACAGAACTCTGTTAAATGGAAAAGTCTCCATTCCTGTCTCACTCTGTTTGTGTAGATGGAGAGATTGTGACTTATAACTGACCACATGCCTTCTTCCCAAAAGAAGTTAAATTGAATTACATAGAGGAAAAAAATCCTCACAAAACGAAAGGGCAGAATACTTTGTTTTAATGGGTTTTGAGGGGACTCTGCCCCAGTACCAAATGTTCTCAGTTATCCCACCACCCACTTGAAAAGAGCTGGCGTTGGGGAAAGAACAGTGTTGCTGGCCTACTTCTGGAAGCCTCATTTTATTGGTATGCAAGCATTACTGTGAAGTAGGGAAGAAGAGACCGAAAATGGGAAAATGGCCTTCAACAATTGTTTTTAATGGAAATGGCGTGATGACCCCTTACCCCCTTCTTCAGGGCTTTAAGTCCTCGATCCCCAGAGAACATATCTTGAGGCCGCAATGAAAAGCCTATATTTCAGAAAGCCTGGATGGTTGCAAGTTCTCTCTTTTTTAACACCCCAGTGAGAGAGAATGTTTCCATTGTGTGGGGGGGTCTGATATGTAGCTTTGAAAAGAATACTAAATCTTTCCATGAAAAGGTTGAATATTGTGCTCTTTGCTGAGTAAAGAGAGTTGTTGTTTTTGAGTAAGGCTGAAATCCCACTCAAAGTTTCCCCTTGTTCGTGATCTGTTTTTTCCTCAGGAGACACATCAATGTTCCCTTTCTTTTATTTATTATTTTTTTTCTTTTCCGTGGATGACATGACCATTTTATTCTTTGATGGGAACAGAAATACCAGACTGAAAAAGGAAAAAAATGTGAAAATGCAGGTTATGCTTTCTTTTTTCAGCAGAGAAAGAAATGAGGCAGTGTCCTTCCTCTAGACCGGAGGCTGATATGATGAGGTTACAGACGATAGAGGCTGGAGTCAACGAAGGCCATTGCCTGCCATATTCTCATCCTCTGAGTGGGGGGACAATCCAGTGGAAAGTGCACAACCATATTAACACACAGAAATCCAGTTAACTGGACCTTTCAAACAACTGGAATTTTTTGCTGCTCGGCAGCGCTAGGAAAAAATTAAGGGAGCTGGAGTTTGTTTAATGTCACAGTGCATGCCACTCTCCCAGAAAAGGACCCTGTGGTTTTGTGCCTTCCATGGTTAGCTGAAGATCAATCTGTTTCAGACTTCAGGCACTACGGCCTCAACAAGATCTACTAAAGCAGAGTCCCTAGAAGTAAGGTGGGAGCATCCTCACTTTGAAGGGAGAAAAAATGCCACTCCGGTGGGGAGTTTGGACCAAAAGGTTGTTCGCAGTACAAACACACCGCCACGATGATTGTATTTACCATGTAAAGCAAGGAGAGACTTCCAGGTTAGAGAGATAATCTAGGTGCAGAAGCCTTCCGTCTGAGACTGAGAGCTCCAGTAAATGAGGGAAAATAGAAAACTGCATCATGCGGAGATCATGGCCCGAATCCCTCATTTTATGTCCACGAGAGCTAGAGGAAAACTGGGCTCCCCTCACTTCCAACCTTCTGGCTGTAATGGCCTTCACAAATATCTCTGTGCCACTGAATGATATTTTGTTATGTTAAAAGCTCCATTTTCTACTTTGTAAAAGGTATATGTTAGTACTTGAACTGTCTGTTGAAGGAAACAATCAAATCTTCCCTAATTATATTTTCCATACATTTGTCATCTGTCTGTCTCCCATTTTCCAAATGAAACAATCCATCCCTCTGTGTTTCTTCTGTGCCAGGCAATTGGAAACAGGGGCAATCTTAACTTTCCCAGAAACACTTCCTTTCCCGCCTTCAGACCTCCATCTCCAGTCCTCAGAGCAAGCTTGGCTGTATCCAGGCTTGTGTCTGCAGGGCTGGGCTGGAGGAGACTCACCCCTCTCTTTTCTCTCTCTCAGAGGCTAGAGAGCCACACATACCCAGGGAAACCTGTCCAGGAAGTCCTTAACACTCATCAGAAAGATCTTCCTTCAATTAACCCAGATCACAATTGCATTAAGGAAAGCTCATCTCCTTCCCTTCTGCCAAACAGGGCTCGTTCTCAAGAAATGCATGCAAATCATTTAAACCTAGGACAGCAGTGCTGCACCTGCTGATAAACGTCCTCAGAGCCCTCATCCATATTCATTCACTGCCATATTTCTTCCCACCAGAAGAATGTATCTTTCAATCAGTCCGAACAGTTGTGTTCTGAATCACTGTTAATCCAAACACTGAGCCATTTCACACATCCAGCACTAATGTACAAGGTGCTTCCACACCAAACACACATTAAAAATTCCAGATCAGCTTCTCTCGAACTCAGCAGCTGCACCAACCTAAAAGTTACTGGCAACTTTGGTACAGCTGCTCAACTAAGAAAAACAGACGGAGGGTGGAGGTTAACAGGCTCCATTCTTTGCAAAGCTTTTTAATTAGGGTCCATGTGCCTGGTGGGATGGGAAAAGGCCAAGAACTTGCGTGTTTCTCAGATGCGCCTGGAAGTCCACTGGCCACCTTCTTGCTGTGTGACCAAGTGAAGTAACGTCATCCTGCTAAACCTCGTTTTCCTCATTTCTAAAATGAGAACAACACGCCGAACTGACTCTCAGCATTGTTGTGAGCATATGGCTAGAAGGTAATGTGGAAGAGCCGCTTAATCGGGCAGGGGTTATCCAAGTGTACGGAGTTGTAACTGGCCACCTGCTTGGTCTCCAAATCATGCTATTCTTGATCTATTGCCTGTGAACACAGTGTTTCACGAGATACTCATATTTTTCAAGATTTTCTTAGCAGATTTGTCATACATAAAACATGCATGGAGGAGTAGGGTGGGGTCCTGGAGATGTGGAAGTAAAAAATAATCTACCATTTTGCTGGATGTTTCTTTATTTTACAATATGTCCTCATTATGAATCTGCCCTTGATTAATTATATCCATTCAACAAATATTTATGAAACAGTTACTATATGCCAGGCACTGTCCTAGTTCATACGAAGGGTCAACAATTTAAACATATATATTTAGTATATTAATTTTAAAAATATATTTTATACTTATTTACATATGTATTATGTGATTCATGGTGATAAATGTAAATAAGGAAAGCAGATGGTGTACAGTCTTGTTTCATGTAAAGCACAATGGAAGGCCCTTCTGGTAATATTGTATTTAAGCAGATTCTTGAAGAAAAGCATGTGAGAGAGCTAAGGGCTATCAGGTGGAAAAGTGTTTAAAGCAAAGGGAATGGCAGTTGCAAATGTCTGAGGCATGGGTGTGCTTGGGATGTTTGAGGACTAGTGAGCATGCCAGGGGTGGGAGCACAGTAAGCAAAGGGGAGAGGAGTAAAAGGGGAGGTCAGAGAAGTAGCTGGGACCAAATGGTGTAGGGTCAAATAGAACTTCATAAGGACCAGTTTTTTTCTCTAATGAGTTGAGAAGCCACTGAAAATTCTGAGCAGAAGAGTAATCTGATCTGACTCAACTTGTAAAAATACTATTTGCTGTATAGAGAATGTTTGGAAGCTAAACGGTTAGTTAGGAGCCATTGCAGTAATCTGAGCAAGAGATGATAGTGGCTTACGATGGGGTGGCAGTGGAGAAGGTGATGAGAAGGTGTCAGGCTCTGGATGTCTTCTGAAGAATTGACAGGATTTGTAGGCAGTCAATATGCAGTGTGAGAGAAGGAGAGGAGTCAAGGATAGCACCGTGATTTTAAACTGAGAATTAGAACTTTTGAACCTACAATTCACAAAGATGGGAAGACTGTGAGTAGGTCTATAAGGTAGAAGGACAATCAAGAGTTCCATTTTGGAAGCGTTGAGTCTGAGATGCCTATTTATATCTGTATCATGTAGAGTAGGTAATTGGATATGTAAGTTAGGAGTTCAGAAGAGGGATCTGGGTTGGATACAGGAAATGTGGGGTCTCTAGCATTTGCACACCTTTAAAGCCATAGGAGTTAGCTGAGGTCACCCAGGAAGAGAATATTGACAGAGAAGAGAAGACGCCCAAGATTTTTTCCATTTCTATTTCCACTTAGTCGTTAATCAGAAATCATCATAGAACCTTAATCATGTACTCAGAGACTTCTCCATCCAGTATAAGACTTTTAACACATTGATACAATGTAATTTCCCAACTTTATGTCTCCTTCCTCCTTCCTTGCTAACGTATGTTCCAAACGATGATCGCTATTTCCTCAATCTTACCATACACTTCCCTATCTTTGAAACTTTGTCTTATTTTTTCCGTTATAACTGGTCACCCACATTTCTGCTTATTGAGATGCCACCAGTATCCTGAGGTCCGGTTCAAATTCTATGTCCATGATGGTTGGAGTGATTCTTATTACCTCACAACCAACTCTGATCCTTTCTCTTTCTTAGCAACCGTTGTATGCATTTGGACCCATGGCAGATACGGCAGATTCTAGATCACACGGCACTCATCCCAGCCCACTTCTGGACTGCCTTTTTGTACTAAAGTAGCTGGAGAACTAAAACAAAACAAAAACAAAAACAAAAATCCCCACTAATTCCAAACTCCTCCACCAGAGTTTCTACCTATGCTTTAGATTCACTCATGTAAACCTATGAGCTCACACGAGACTTAAAAAGAAGAACTGGCCATTGTGAGGTAACTGGTACCCACAGGGAGGTATGTTTCTTCTGAGGCCGCCAGGTGGAGAATCTAGGGTCCTAGGTGCTGAGTGGAAGATGGCAAGCGCCATTACAGTGAGATTTTCATTGAACAGTTTTGTGGTATGTATGCTGGACCATTCTTCTGGCTGTGTAGCATCCAACTTTGCTTCCTTGGCCTTTCTAGAAATTCTGTAAGCACCCTAATACTCTTTAATAAACCCTTCCTGCTCAAAGTAGGTCAGTGGATTCTGGTTTCTGCAGTTAAACATCCCGACCAATAAAATACCTTTCTTATTATGACATACCATCTTGCTTTGCCGACTAACATGTCTCACCGCACTTTCACTATTTTCTCTATTCGATTGCTTAGCTCCATTAGACAGGAAGTAACTACGTTAAACTCTCCCTTGTGTGCAGTGCAGTGCCTAACTGTGCTTGGAGGGACCCTGGGTGCCACAGCAAACTCACTGGGGTGCTGCAGGGTATTTTAATATGGTGATGTTTGTTCAACACAGAGCAAACTATGACTGTGAGGTTGTTTGGAAATTTCTACTTAAGGAATGGAACTGTTTTTTCATATCATAAGAAAAAATTACGGAGACACTAAAGGAATTAGGAATGAAGAAATTCTGATAACCTCTATACCGGGTGTTGGAGAGAAATAAATGTTTATTAAACATCTGTGTTTAAATGAGACTCAGGGAGCATAGTCCTCCTCAGTTCAGGAATGAAGGGCAATCTGGCCCATATGGGAACCAGTCAAGGCAGGGAGGATTGAAAAATAGGACTTAATTTTGGCTTAAATTAGGGAGCATCTCAAATATGGCTTTTTAATTTTGGTCGGAAACCACGGAAATGCTCCGATGCCTACAGCAGACAGAGGACCCACTGCTAATCTTTTGCATCACCGAGCTGCCACAGTAGCCTCCAGAATCCTCTCATCAGCTCCCTCCTTATCTTTAATGCCATTGCATGTAGCATTCTAATAGCTAAAAGGAAGCAAAGAGCCTAAAAAGGAGGTCAAACACAGGCAGACAGCCTAGCTGAGGTTATGATGGAGATGAAAGGCTGTATTCTGACTGTTGGCATTCCAGCTCATATCTTCTGCCAAATGATATTTATACAGCTGAGAGGAGTATGTTAGTTTGGTGTTCCTTCGGCATCGGAGTCAGAGCCATTCTCAAGAGAAGGGTCCTAAATGGAATGCATATGTTTTAGAATATCCAAAGGAGCTTCCCATCCTCAGATCCTTGAGCCCCTAATACCACTACTTTGGCTAAGCTGGCAGGCTCCTTTCTGACCAGAACTCTGATTAAATTGTAAACTTCCGACGATTATATTCCCGAATCAGGCTTGAACCTTGTTGGGGTTTTGTAGTGTGTGAATTCAATTCATTATGGTTAGTGAGGTTTAGGATTCATCTGAAGGAGCTAGAATTAGTATGAGGAGACGTTTTATCAGATAGTTTTCAACTAAGCCAAATTTTCCTGAGAGCTTAGAAACTGTGGTCCAAACCTGGGACCTCACCCACCCAAAGCGGCAATTAGGCAGCTAAAGGGCAACCCACCAAGTCAGCTTGGATTTGCCTAATGGAAATGTGAGTCAGCTTCTCGGGGCAGCAGTAGCCAGGCCTGTGGGCCAGGGTTTAATAGAGTGAAAATGTAAGGAATTGACAAGCAACTTCCATTTAATGGAAGGAAATAAATTTACTAGCAAGTTGTTCTACTAATCAGGGGTCCCCAAAGGTAAGAATGTGGAAGCTCTTAACGTGATTATTACAAAGCTCTCTCTCTCTTTGTGTTTTTAAATACTTAACCTAAACCCATTTGAACCCAGAGTAGTGCTTGGGACTAGAGCTGCAGAGACGCAGAGGATGGGGAATTCTAGAACCAGATTTTGTAGTTAGTTGGAGAGAAATGTGTGTAATCTTAGAGTCACTCTCCTGTCTCTGACTTGACAGAGCATGGTAGAGCAGATGGGGGTTGCCATGCTATAGAAGGTAAAGCAAATGCTGGCTTTTTTTCCTCCTTTGGGAACCAAATTAAGGGTTGCTCTTTGAAAATAAAATATTCTGCTTGTAAGTGTGCTTATCTGTAGGAGAAGAAGAGCCCTGGTGACTTGATGACTCCTGAGGATCTTTTTATCAGCTTTTTATCAGCTAAGAATGTGATAAGGACAGAACCCAAAGAAAAGCAGGATGAAAACTTTCAAATATTTACTTGGCAAACTTTTTGCCAAGACAGATATAATATTTGTGTTGGTGATGCTTGCTGCTTCACAAGTGAGAGAGTTTCTCTTCACCTTGAAACACTGAAAGCAGCCTGACCTAAAATCAGAAATAAAAAATTAAACTTACCCCTGAGACCCTTGAAAGGTCAGTGAGGTCACTAACTTAAATGACTTCGCATATATTTCAGTTTGATGTCTTTCTGTCAAGACTTCATTTTTCTCTCCTAGGAGACATTCATTTGTTAAAGCACATTGTTTGAATGTGCAGAGAATTCTAGAGAAGGAGTCATCAGACAGGTGGCCCATCTGGCATTGTCATTAATCAGGGTGTGCCCGTGGGCAGCTCAGTTCAACTCTCTGGCGCATAGCTCACTCCTCAGTAAAAGGACAGGGCAAAATGAAAAGTTTTCTAAGATCTTTTCCAACTTGAGCAATTCCCGATTTTAAGACTTTAAGAATTCACTTTGCTGGCCTTTGTGCCACTGGACCAGCCTCTTTCTATCTATCCTCCCATCTGTTACCATCTTCCTCCCCTCAACACACACAGCCACATGCCAGGTTCTGTATATTAGGGTTTAAAAGCCACATCAAACTCCAATATGGTACTCATAAAGAAGTCATCTCATTGCCCAGTGAGCCTAAGAGAGGTCTTTAGGTTTTTCTACAAGTGTCCCAATCAACTGTCCAATTTCGCAAACAAAATCAAAGATGTCCACTGAGTGAACAAATCAGTTAAATCATCAAAGGAACTGATTATTTGATCAACTTGATTAGTCAGTTTGGTAACGATGGTCCCCCCAGCCTCTGTGGGCAGACAGCATGCATCAGAATAGAAAAACCGAAAGAGGAGACCATGTACGGGCGGCCCCAGACGTGAATCTCTGCTCAGTCGCCGTGTGGCCTCGTGGACGTTATGCAACATCACCTACCTCCTGTTTCTTCATTAAGTAAAATGAAGATGAGATTACATAACACAGAGGGCCGTTTAAATGAAATGATGTGTGTCAAATCCCTAGCACAATACTATCTCATTTCCTTTCTCCCTCTGACCTTCTACCAGGCTAAGAAGTCCTTTTGCAGCAACTCTGACAGGTGGGCATAGAACTGAGAACATTTCTCCGGGGTAGGGGAGCCCATTACTGGAGAGCCACCCAGACAGCCGGGTGCAGCTAAACAGAGAAAAAAGACAAAGGCCGTCGTTCGGGTTCAAAATAGCAATTGCAGAAATTTAAGGATAAAGACACTTACGTAATCATTAAAAGCAACAACAAAACAGCCTTCAGCTGATTTCATCTTATTTCAGCAATGGAATTTTAGAATTGACTGTATTTCTACCTGGGCAATATTCTCTTTAATATCTATGGCATCTGTCAACCAATAAGCTTCCAGAAACAGAGAACTCACTACTTTTCAATAAAGTTGTCCCACACTTAGACAACCTTATTCAACGTTAGTACTAAAATCTTCTTGCTCATTTCTAATTCCCACTTGATGTCTTAACTCTTCTCCTCAGAGTAACTTAGAGTATTTATCCCTTAACCACATGTAGTCCCTCACATACCTGAGAAAGAATCTCATAGCTTCCAAAATCCACTCTTTCCCAAGTAAAAATTACCCTAACTTTTCCCTGCAGGACACTGAAATCTATTACTCTTCTCTGGGAGAGTGGAGGGCCTATGAGTAAATTTGAGGAATTTGTGTAAAGGAAAAAGTGGGTATTTGTTAAAACAAAGTGGTAAGATCCTGGGAAAAGTTTAACATATGTTCATTTACCCTTAGAAACAATCAGGTTTAAATAAAAATAAATAAAATATTTCAATCCTCTCTGAACTTCTTCATCCAAATCTGACAGTGAATTTTCAGACATCTTTAATTCCATGGCACACGCTCACACACGCACGCACGCACACACGCATGCAACACACATCAAATATTGAAAACTGATTTGGAGTCTTTTTGCAGGGGACAAAAATCTTGAGTTGTTTCAGACTAAAATAGTAACATCCAGCCAATGTCCACTGTAATAATTTCTCTTGCAGCAGATTTAAGTGGCAATTGCAGATCAATTATAAAGAAGAGAAAACAGCGTCTCTTAGTAAAGCATTATTAATTGAGAGCGCCCAAGAACAGATCCCAGGAATTCCACAAGCCTGGAGGTGCTGCACGGTTGCTGAAAGCCTCTCGGAATACACGTGGCCTAAAACCTAAAGTCCAAATGTATCGTCTTCACATATAATAAATAACAGTGGCCTGATCAGTGGGGAGGGATGGGGTGGTGGTTGCAAATACCCCAAAACAGGAAAGCAGGAGTGTGTGTGGGCATGCTAGTCTCCCTGTCGAGTCCGGTCGGCTCCGCGGCTCTAGATGTTGCTTGCTGCCTGGCGATCTGTCCAGAGACAAAGCAGCAAACTTGCTTAGGCTTCAGATTCCCCAGACAGCCTTGGCTGCTGGCTGGACGAGTGGCAAGGCCGTTGGTCAGAGCAGGGAGCCCGGTGCCCTTGGTATTAGCACCACTCCGGCTCAAAGCATCTGCTAATCCTCCCTTCCCAACCTGTCCTCTGTGCCTCGGCAGAAACACCCCGTTGGTGTTTTTATTCTGGGTTCACACCATTCTGTGGCTGCATTCACAAATGCTCACATTTTTTGTTTTTTTAAAAATACAGATTTTAAAATAGAGTAAACAGTTCAAGGAGATCTAAAAAAAATTGGGGGGTAATCTGCATGTTGGAATCCTTTGTTCTTGATGCTGACACTGTAGCTTTGAAGTCTCCTTCTCATTTTGTGCCTGATCCATCAAGGGATCTGACTAGAGGGCTTTTTAGGAGAGCAAAGCTACCTAGATGGCAACTGTAACCACGAAATACAGTTTTTCTCTTCTCCCTTTTTTCTCCCACCCATGGACCATAATAAGGTTCCAAAGTCTCCTGCTAATAAGCACGATGTCCTGAATCTCAGCCAAAAGAAAAATCATACTTTTTGTCTTCCTGAAAACGATGCTTTAAAATACCCAACATCAGTTCAACAAATATTTATTGAGCATCTCGTATGTACCACACATCGTTTGTTCTAAACACTGGGGATACAGCAGTACACAGAACAGAGAAAAATTGAATGTTGGACAATTAATACTGAAGAGGAGAGGGAAGGAGGGGATGAAGTGCAGGATGGAGAGTAAAATCTAAACACGGAAGGGCCTCACTGAGAAGATGGCTTAGAGGAAAGATCTGAAGGTAGTAAGAGATCTATCTGAGCAGGAAAGGACATCTGGTGCACAGAGAAGAGCAAGCTTGGGGAGTTTGAGGTGACAGTGTGCCCAGAGGCTCAAGGAGCAGCAGGCTGGTGAGGCTGGAGCAGATTGAGCCAGGGAGGTGGGGAAGAGCTGTGCTCCGAGGGGGCCAGGCAATGTGGGGCTTGTGGCCCACAGGAAAGATTCTGGCTTTTACTTTGAATGAGATGTCGAACCATTGGAGAGTTTTAAGCAGAGGAGCCCCAGGAGCTGACTTACGTCTTCACAAGTTGTTGTGGTTACTGTGTCAAAAATATACTGAAGCTGGGCCATGACGGACGCTCCAGGTAGGAGGCAACGGGAACAATCCCGGTGAAATATGGTGGTGGCTGGAGCCAAAGGGATGGCTGTGGGTGTGGTGGGAAGAGGATGAATCCCGAGAAGCAGATGCAAGGATTTTGGCCTGGGTATTTGGAAGAGTGGAGTTGCTATTAACGGAGACAGGGAAAGCAGCAGGAGTTTGGAACTGAAAGATCCCAGGAGTTCAGTTTGAGACATATTAAGATTAAATATCCATGAAATCTATCAATTTTTTCCTTGCTTTTTGACATACAAGGGGAACTCCCTTACTTTTACACACACACACATACACGTGCACACACGTGCTGTTTTCTACCACCCAGACTCAGGAAGGGGGTCCTTCGATTCCTGAAGGAGTCACTCCCCTGCTGAGTGAATCTGTTCCAGGAGGTCCAGCTGAAATGGTTCCATTGTCCTTGAGCGTGGAGATTTCTAAGTCCTCAAGGCCAAGTGAGGAGTGAGCTGGAATCTCTTGAACAGTCAGCAACGACATGTCCTAATTACTTATTATTATTATTACTATTATTTTTATTATTACCAGTGGGCAAACAACTAGGGTGTCAAATCCCAAAAAGACCAAGGCACCCTGCAGAAAATGACAACTTTCTGACCATCAACTTCAGACTGTTGTGATTCCCTGAAACCTGCAGCGGTATCACAAATGAAAGGGACCGAGACAGTCTACAAAACATGTCATGATAACAATTATTGGAGGGGAATCATTGGCTATTCTTGTAAGAGAATTATCATTTATAATCCAATTCTGTCTTTACTCTCCTAATCAATCAGTCATTCAATACACACTTTCAGAGAACTCACTACATGACCAGCACTGGGTTACAAAAGTGAATATCGTGGCCAGATCTTTCTTTCAAGGAATACAGACCAGCTGGGGAGATGGGGTGCAACCTAACAATGCCATGTGTGGTTAAGGACGGATGTGAAATGGTGATGGTGGTGGAGAGGCAAGAAGGACGGTTCTGCCTGGGCTGGGAGAGGAAGTGTTGCTTGAACACCTGAAAGACAGTGGACATCCCCAGGCAGGCTGAGAGGAGAGGAAGTGAGGAGGATCGCATTTTCCTTAGATGGAATGGCTTGACCACAGAGTGAAGCTGTGTGCACATTCGCAAGCCTACAAGTGAGTCCAAAGGAATGTGGCATGGGGGTCATAGGGAAGATGGTGAGAGATGGGGCCAGCTCTCAAAGAAGTCTGGTCTGCGGTAGTTTGGATTTATCCTATAAGCAAAGGCGGACCACTAGGTAGGGAAATGTGATAGATTTGCCTTTTAGAAAAATCACTCTGGTCAAAGGACAAGGAAATGCACAGGATATCTGAACGTGTACAAAACCTTTAGGACCTTTGGAAGGATTCCACAGATCCTACAGTAAAGATAGTTTCAAAGGTTTTCAGTCGAATTTACTCTAGGCTAATTGAGATAGTTCTAAGCAAATTGACTGATGTAGACACTTGTAGGGTTTCATTGACCTGGGAGTACTTGAATGTTGTCTGTTTTTTCAGGAGCCAAACTTGAACGAAAAACTGTTTACATGTTTCTCTATACCCTAAGTAAAATGAATATGGAAGACAAGGAAATATTTTGGAAGTCTACGCTATCAGAACGCTTCTTCGGCTCTACAAGCTATTCAATACAGCTCATCTGCTCCATTGCCAAATTCATTTCAATGAATTTATATTTGGAAAAGATTTGTGTTATTAATGAAAACAAAAATAAAGGGAAATTCAAGTTTTCAGTTAATGTCACATGTATATTTGAGGTGTAGAAAAGTCGTTAAAAAGCCTTTGTGTTAGAATTCACTGGCTCGGAAAACACCACATGAATGTGCAGTACATTTCAAAAAAATGGGAAAATTTTTTTCACTCATCCTAAAAGTCACTGGAAGAGTTTAAATATGTCATAAACATTGATTAAAATTGTAATCAACTGTTGGTGATTACTCTAGAGTGGATGTAAATAAAGAAATAGAAAATGAACAAGCAAAGCTGTTTAGATGCATGAGACCTTCTGGAGTCCCAGATGGTTTCCTCACAAATGAAGCACCCTGCCTTCAAAGACACCTTGGTGCTGGTCTCTGTCCTCACTGGGTCCCGTTGCCCACCAGTGGTGAGATTCAGATAATTGTGAGAAAGTTGCTATTCCAGAGAAATGAGAAATGAATCTGGACCTCAAGCATCATTTCTAATGCCTGAGGCCCAGATTCACTTCTCTTTTATTGCTTAGCTTTGAATCCAACTTGTTCTCTCAAGTACTATATCCTAAACCCTTTGAAGCAAGATCCCAACCCCTCCTTACCAAAGCCGGCATGCCTATAAAGTCCTTGGGCATCTTATAGACATTTTTCATAGTTTTTAAATAAAAAACAAAGCAGAAAACACTTCTGACAAAAGACCCTGCCACCTTGCGCCAGTGTTTCTTCTCTGATGAAGCCTTGTGTGTGTGTCTACACTGTTGGCCTGAGTGTAAATTCCAAGACCCATTTTTTATCTCTATCCAGTGAGGTGCCCCCAGAGTGCCATCATTCCTGCTTTTACCAGAATTCTGACACAGTTTGTGAGCTCACTTGGAATGGAAGAGAAAAGAGGAGCCTCCAAGCAAGAGGGTCCTGATACCGAGTGCACTGTAGGCCATGATACGCCAATGAGAGGTTGCCGAAACTACTGCTTCCTGTCCACCGATTCTCTGTTCACCCAAGACAGAAGAGTGTAGGTTCATGGGGCTGAGGAAGCAGATAAAAAGTTCTCTTGCCCTTATTCCACCTAACTTACATTAATTTAAATCCCATTAGAGAGAATACACAGATTACTCAGACAACACGAAGAAAGAGTTTGCTGAGTAAATGCAATCCAATGTAATCAAAATGACAAGAACAAAGAAAGAAAGTGCTTTTGAAGCATCTTTTCAAGAAGCAAGTTAAAATAGGGGCCCCTGCGTGGCTCAGCCATTAAGCGTCTGCCTTTGGTTCAGGTCATGATCCCAGGGTCCTGGGATCAAGCCCCATATCGGGCTCCTCCCTCGGCGGGAAGCCTGCTACTCCCTCTCACACTCCCCCTGCTTGTGTTCCCTCTCTCGCAGCCTCTCTCTCTGTCAAATAAATAAAATCTTTAAAAAAAAAAAGCAAGTTAAAATATTAACATTAGCTAAAATATTTTGAAAACCTATCATTTGCTTAATACATACATGTTAAGTGTTTTGTTTACAGTTCTCCCTGAATCTTCAGGACTGATTTGGGTAGAGACATGTACAGTCTGAGAGTTGAAGGACTTGTCCAGGAACATTAAGTTTTCACATGGGAAATCTGGGATTCAAAAGTACCTCTTCCTGTGCTCAGTATAATATATGGCCTTCTGACCATTACACCAATATTGTAGGTCTCCTAGAACAAATATTATTAATACTTTGTACATGATTCATATTATTATACATCCTTAAAAGCGATACAACTGTTTTCATTTTAAAATGAATGCAATCTGGAATTTTCGCCACTCCACACTATTATAATTAATTATTTAGAATTGGTATGACTCTCCCATAAAATTCATATATGCTATCCAAAACCCAGAAAGAAAAATAAATGAATTCCATAAAAGCAGTCCAAAAATTAGTTTTATCTTGTTTTTCTTTAAATTGTATTCCATTGGTTCTAACAGCCAAATAGGATTCAATTGCCCAAATACACAAAGTGCAGCTCAAAACATTTTAGCAGGCAATAAAGTAGACAGGGTTCCTGCGCCGCAGAAGTTTAAAATCTAAAATTCAATGTAAGCACTTAACAATGCAAAGAATGTAACCACACACCCAACCGTACAAGAAGAAAGTACTAGGAATAATAAATATGCAAGCAAGCACACAAATGATCACCAAGTTTAACATTTATCTGAGGTTTCATTGTTTGAGCATTGTATACACACACACACACACACACACACACACACACAGCAATTATCACCCAAATCAGGGAGAACCCAAGAAGAAATAAAAGCAAAAAAAAGGACTCTTCCCAGTAGAGGAACTGCTGCATGACACCTGGGAATGGCTTCGGGGGCAGTGGGGTCTGGCTGGTAGAACAAGGTGAAGCAAATGCTGAGGAGATGGGTGTTTGGGCAAAACGGAGGGAACGTGAAAGAAGGGAAGAAATTTGTTACAGACCCGGGGATCAGGTAAAGAGCCCATAATACCGCCAGAGCAGCCTGGCCTATAGAGAGGGAACACACCTGAAATCTGCAACGATTTCAGCGGGTCAGATAACCTGCAGTGGGTGGTGAAGGCATTGGCCCCACTCCATCACCTGGACCGTCAGGGTCTGAAGTGGAGGAGAGTGGGCCGGCGAGAAGGCCACGGCCGTGGTCAAGTCTGGAAGCTGGTCACTCAGAAACGAAATCCCTTTATCCACACAATGTCACTTCTTCAGTTGAAAATGACAGAGTTTAAATGACAGTAAGACCCCTTTTAGGTTTTCAGGCAGTAGCTCTTGGCAGGGAGAAGGGCAAAAATTCAGAGATGGAAGGACGGTGAGGTCAGGAAGGGAGGAAGTCCAGATTGTGAAAGGGACACGTTTTAGTGGTAGAAACTGACATAAAATACACTCACTAGTATTTTAGTCTCTTTGCCATGTTCCTTGGTGACATTCTATGTCTATTCTGATGAAAGGAAAATACTCAAACTTCAGCTCCAAAACACTGTTATTAATAAACCCTGTTTCTTTGTTCCATGTCTTAATAAAAACTTATGAACTCAGTCTGCACCACAGTTGTATTTGTCCCCATATGACTTGGTAGAGAGTTCTATTGCCTTTGCAGCAATTAGGAGGTAAGGATGGGAAGCCAGACACAGCGCTGTGCAAATTCCAGCTCTGCTGCTTACTTGCTGTGGGACGTGGGGAAGGCACTTCATGCATCTACGTCTCAGTGTCCTCAACTGTTGAAGGGGATAATCATAATACCTACCTACATGACTGCTTTACAGATTAAATAAAACCTTGCACGTAAAGCACTTAATAGAGTGCTGGCAAACAGCAAATGCTCAAAGGATTAAAGATTAGTGTTCTTTCTCTGTATGCTTTCTCTCCAGATAAATTTCAAGCTTCTTAAAAGTAAGTTCCAAGTTTATGTTACCTCTGGTGCCCCAACAAAATATTAAATCCCCCACCTTCCACGAAGAGTGGGGGGTTGAGAAGTAAAATACAATTGCAGCTGTGGCCAGGATTATAGGCCCCACCAACATCTGAGCAGAAAGTGGATCCTTCCGTCCAACATTCACACAGCAAGCAGCAAACACTCACTTGCATTTTTGACTGGATGGATTATTGGCTTCTGGGGGAAGAGGTTTAGAAACTATGGATTCATACGTTTACACGAACTGGGTCCCTTGTGAAGCTCGCAGGATGTGGTGATGCTTGGTAGCGCACTATTCATCCCTGATGATTCTCCCTTCTTATACTTCCTTGTAGCAGTGGTCTATTTTGGATAGCTTTTCATCTAACTGTATGACCTGCTAATAAATTCAAGCATTCTCATCCCAATAAACTCAATTTTTAATGACAGTAGCCTATTTTGAATACACACCATTGGAATCCCACTCTTGGCGCATAATGAGTCCCTCTCTGTGGCCCGCCTAGGACTCTATTAAATCTTTGTGAGCCTCGCTACAATGGTTTGGTTCAGTATCCGTCCACCATCGAATACATTAAAACCAAAACAAAACACTGTCATACATGGAAGAGTTCATAAAATTCAGCCTGTGAAAGACAGTCAGCAATCTGCCCAAGGCACGTCCTGGACTTTTTGTCTTACAGACTTTCCCAGAATATTGGCTCAATGTTAACACAGGAAGGGCTTGGTGAGAGTATGGGAGCCCAGAACCTAGAGAGCTGCCCACACCTCTGAGAAACACCAACTTTGCTAAATCGCCTCTTGTCCCCTGGGATCCTGGAGCTGATAAAATCAAGGGCTCTAGAGGAGGCATGCTTAGCCCCTTGGGGTTGATACTAAATAGGCCTATAAAGGTACTTTTTTGCTTTTTGTATGAACTGCAAATGCAAAGGCACCAAAAGCAGCCATTTGCAAACAAATTCTTTTCCCCTGCAGGCCATGAATTATTTTTTCTAAGTAAGAATGAAAGACTTTGAAGTTCTATGTAAGAATAGCTATTCTCATTTGCCTTGCTTCTTTTTTTTTTCCCCTGAATTATCATTTCAGAGGCGCCTGGCTGGGTGGCATAGTTTGTTAAGCTTCATCTCTTGGTTTTGGCTCCAGTGGTGGTCTCAGGGTCATGAGACTGAGCCCCACATTGGGCTCTGCAATCAGCACGGAGTCTGCTTCAGATTCTCTTTCCCTCTCCCCCTGCCCCCCCTCTTGTGCGCTCTCTCTTTCTCTCTAAATTAATAAAAAATCTTTAAAAAAAAAGAATTATCATTTCATATTCTTCTAAAGTGTTATTAAGCATATTTTTGAAGCAAATGATATAGCTTTGGAACTAAAAAATTCTTAATAACGGAAATTGCTGCTCAGAGAATTTTAAATAATTTGCTCAAAGCTCCACAGCCAATGAGAGTTAGATGTGGGAGCAGAATGCTGTTCTCCACTTCTAAATGCAGTGTTTATATCCTGCCACGCAGCCCAGCTTCAAATAGTGGAGTGTTGCCCACCTGCTCTGTGCTCTCAACCACCCCAAACCTGTAGAGCTCCCCTTGCCCTTCTTTCAGGCATTTCCTACCTTTATTCTGAACACCTCATGTTCTAGGCAATCAGATGGAATTCAAGCTGTTTCAGCACATTTCACCCAAACAGCTAAAAGCATGACTTCTTACACAACTCGATATAAAAAACACAGATATCCTAAAGGCAAGAGAATATTAATAATGTGTCATGAGTCCCCCTGACCTCCATGAGTAGCACGCTCCAACACAGGCAGAAGTAAGAGGTGAGAAACACGTGTAGGGAAAACCGTGCCATGTGGTGGGGTAGAGGTGTGTGGGGATGCTGAAGGGAGATCCTAGTTTGGGGTCATAGAGAGATGTCCTGATCCTGAGTAAGGGTTGTCAGGGCAGGGGGTGGGGGGAAGTACTCCTGTCCCAATAACCAGGGTTGACTTTCACTCTACCACTAAGTAGCTATAAGCCCCTCACCCAGTTATAAATCCCCTGAGTTTCAATGTTCTTATCTGAAAATGGACTTATCAATAGTAACTACCCAAAACATTTGATGAGGTTTAAATGAACACGCAGACATAATTGCTTATGAAAGCATAAGTAGATATCCCATTAATTTTAGCTATGATGTTGTTGATGATGATGGAACAATGGGCTCAAAGACCTGGAGGTAAAAATTGCATAGCACGTACCTGAACACTCCAGGAGAAGCAGATAGTCCAGATTGGTGGATGGATGAGTGTAGTTTAACCGAAGTGGACTCACTTCTCCTAGCTGTGGTGCCAGCAAGAAATTGCACATTATTACAACTAACTAATATAGCAGAATGCTCATTAAAGCTTGTTTTCTCTTCAAAGGCTTGATGGTGGGTTTATGGCCGCCTCCATTAGAAGGCAGGTGTGAATTTGAGGTAGGCAGCCTTCGTTCAGGAAAAAGATTTAAGTGCTAAGAGAAAGGTCAAATGGAGCCCCAGGAACAGTGGGATAGGCCCTCAGGGCTGGATATAGAGAACTGGTCCCATACCTGGAAGTAGACTCACAGAAGGTCTATGACTCGGAAGCTTCCAGGAGCACTGGCCCACAGAACTTCCTTCAGGGGCACCATTTAAATGATCTGAAGTGGTAGGGCTCGGAAAACTAACCGCAGCTTTTGGCCCAGGGCTCCCTCTTCTTGAATGCGCTGTCCACCAAGTTAATGAAAATTCCAGTCTTGCCTGTCCCTCGGCTTGGGGGCCCCCTCATGAGTGGGACCTTTGGTTCAGTAGGGCTGCACATCCTAGAATGCCAATGAAAGGGCTACTGGATGGGACTGACCAAATGACCTGTGCCACAGGTGACCATTTAGTAAAAAGAGGTGGCTCTGCTTCTAACACAGAGAAATCAGTCATTTATAATTGGAGGTGAGATGACTTTTAACAGTAAAGCTCAGGCAGAATTTGCCCTAGAAAGCAAACATTTTACCCTCAAAGATCTCACAGCCATGGGGATTGTCCTTTGGCAAGAAAGAATGACCAATCAAAATTATTTAAATAAATGTCTTCTCCTTTAAAGTTAATAAGATTTGTAATCTCTGAAAAAGCTATCTGCTATAGACTGAATGTCATGTCTCCCCCAGATTCGTACAATGAAACTTAATTCTTAGTATGATGGTATCAGGTGTGGGGCCTTCGGGAGGTGATGAGGTCTGAGGGTGGAAACCACACCAGTGGGATTAGTGCCCTTGTAGAAGAGACCCAGCAAACTTCCTGGCCCTCTTTCCTCATGTGAGACTACAGTGAGAAGACGGCCAACTATGGAGCAGAAAGATCCACAGAATCTGCTGGAGCCTTAATCTTGGACTTTCCAGTCTCCAGAACTGTGAGAAATAAATGTTTGTTGCTTAACCCAACCAGTCTATGGTATTTTTGTTACAGTAGCCTGAACTGACTAAAACACTGTCCGTGTTAGGGGCACCTGGGTGGCTCAGTCGGGCAAGTGTCTGCCTTCAGCTCAGATCATGATCCCAGGGTCCTGGGATCGAGCCCCACATAGGGCTCTCCGCTCAGCGGGATGTCAGCTTCTTCCTCACCCTCTGCCTGCCGCTCTCCCTGCTTGTGCTCTCTCTTTCAAATCTTACAAACAAAACAAAACACTGGTGTTAGAAACACCAAAACCAACTGTGAACGGAGCGTCGTGTCCTTTCTGAACTTTGCATGGAGGGCACGGAGCCGTGCAGAATCTGGATGGCAGGTGAAAGGCTTCCACGGAGACCCACCTCCAACTCACATTCCGGGCACGTGAGAAATCAGAAGCACCCTTCCCTCTTAGGCTTCCTTTGCGTTCATCCCTGCCACATCTCTCAGAAGGTTGTTGGGCTTCTCAATCCTGCTTTATCTTAAAACAGACTCCTCTGCCTGCCCCAACCCCCCACCAGGAGCCCCTTGTGCTCTTCGGTCACAGGTAACTAACTATTGAGCCATTTTCATGTTAATGAGCAGGATGTGTCCACAGAGCGAGTCCGTGCATTATAAAAGCCTTTATTAATCACTCCGTGGTGCCATCAAAAGACAGGCCTTTGGTTCCCAAAGCAAATACTGTGAACCAAGAACCTTAATATAGAGGTGGATATAAAATTATAATAGCCAAGTGGCAAGGCCTTGGCGCATTTAGAGGATCACAAGAGGATAAAAAGAGCTTCTGGTGCTTCTCTAATTGTTTTTAAATTTTTATTTATGGTCATATTAAGCAGTTCCCTGAGAGCTTGAGCCATTTAAATTATGGTGATTCTTTCTGAAGGCTTTTAACCGTAAGGAAATTGGGAATTAGTCCCTTTTCGGGGGAGAGGCAGGTGCCTGACTATTTCCTAGCAGACGACGTTCTTTCAAACTTGCTGAGTGGATGAGTTATCAACCGCTTGCAACCTTCAGCGCCTCCTAATGAACCGAATAAACTCCGATTGCTGAGCTCCACGTCTGTCCTCCGAGTCGGTAGGTCTGGGGCGGGGCCACTGTCTGTACTTCCAGCACAATCCCTGGTGATGCCAGTGCTGCTGGTCTGCGGAGCATCCTTTGAGAACCACTGCCATAGAATAGGCTTTGAGCTAACTGCACCAGGCCGTCCGTCATTGTTGGGTAGGGTTTAAAAGGGGATGGGTCTTCTAAGAAGCACCCCAGTCGCTCCAGTTGCTTTATCTCAGGAAGAAGGGCACACGCCTATCCTCACACTATGCTCTTCTAATTGCCTATGGGTTCGAAGCTGCTTAAGGTGAAAAAATGAGTGTCTGTTCCCAGTCATTACTGTGGACAAACAACTAATACATACATGGGGCTGGGCCAAGTCACTGCATGATGATGTGAATCCAGTAATGTTTGTTCTGGGTCATTTGGAAAAATTAGAAAATAATTACATTGAATTTTTTTTTTAAGATTTTATGTATTTATTCGGCAGAGATAGAGACAGCCAGCGAGAGAGGGAACACAAGCAGGGGGAATGGGAGAGGAAGAAGCAGGCTCACAGCAGAAGAGCCTGATGTGGGGCTCGATCCCACAACGCAGGGATCACGCCCTGAGCCAAAGGCAGACACTCAACCGCTGTGCCACCCAGGCGCCCCAATTACATTGAATTTTTAAGCAAATCCAGTAATGCTTTTGTTCAGAAAGTCCATACCTCAATATACAGCTGAGCCTCAAGCAACACAGGTTGAACTGCATGGGTCCCTCATACACAGATTTTTTTCGCTAAAGACTGTACAGTACTATAAATGTATTTTCTTTCATGATTTTCTTAAGATTTTCTTCTCTCTTACTTGATCATAAGAATGCCGTTTATAATACACATAACACACAAAATCTGGGTAATTTGACTATACATTATCCATACGGCTTCTAGTCAACAGTAGACTATTAGTAGTTAAGTTTTTGGGGAGTCAAAAGTTATACCTGGATTTTCGGATGTGCAGAGGTCGGTGCCCCAACCCTTGCTTTGTTCAAGGGTCAAGTGTATTTCATTTTCGAATAAGCGAGGAATAACCATATATAATTTCAGCAACGCAGTGGCAATAAAGGAGGTTTTTTTAATGCCTGCACTCTGACATCTTTTGATCTCATTTTGGCCTATTCTCTAACAATAGATTATGATTCTTTGCCAAAGAATTTTTATTTTATGTGGTATTTCTATTATATCACACCTTGGGATGTTCTCTCAGGATAACATCATCTGCATCTGTTAAATTCTCATTCTTATTAATTTAATTTCCCATATTGATTGTACTGAAATTCATTAATTTTTTAACCTTTTATTCAAACATACAAAAAAGTTGCAAAATGGTACAAAGAACTCCCATACAACCTACACACAGATTAGCCAATTGTTCACATTTTACCACATCTCTCTCTCTGTATATACACACACATATATAATATACATGTAAATATACTATATGTGTAACCTATGTAAAATATGTACCTATATCTAACACAAATTACTGTATATAATACACATATTTTTTCTGAACCATTCAAGAGGAAGTAGCAGTCTTATCCCTCAAGATTTCAGTGTTTATTTCCTAAAAAGAAAGACACTCTACTACAGGGGCGCCTGGGTATCTCAGTCGGTTAAGCCTTCAGCTCAGGCCATGATCTCAGGGTCCTGGGATTGAACCTTGCATTGGGCTCCCTGCTCAGCAGGGAGTCTGCTTCACCCTCTCTCCTGCCCCTCCCCCTGCTCGTGCTTGCTCTCTCTCTCTCTCCCAAATAAATAAATTAAATCTTGAAAAAAAAAAAGACACTCTACTGCATAAACACAGAACAACCATCAGCATCAGGAGATTGACATTGATAGATTACCACCATCAAACTTACAGACTACATTCAAATTTTACTAATTGTTTCAGTACGATCTTTTCTAAATTGAGGATCCAATCTAAGATTACTTGTTGTGTTTAGTAGCCACGTCCTTCAACTTGGACTAATCCTTCAGTCTTTCCTTGCATTTTATGTACTTGATATTTTTTAAGTGTATAGGACTGTTATCTCGTGTAGTTGTCCACAACTTGAATTCGTTTGAGTTTTTCCTCGTGATTAGATTCAGGGTATGCTTTATGACAGGAATACCAGAACAGGGATGCTGTATTCTTCTTGGAGCATCATATGAGGAGGTCTATGATGTCAGTTTGTCCCATTCTGGGTGCTGTTAAATTTTGCTACTTGGTTACGATTATGTCTGCCAGTTTTTTGTACTACTTATTAATAAGTCTTTAACAAGTCTTTTCGTAGGACGGACATTAGCACTATAAATATCCTGATCCTCACCAAACTATCACCAGCTCGTTTGGGCATCCATCAGTGATTTTTAAGCCTGAGCAATGACAACTCAATTACTTCAATTAAAATTCATGGGTTTTATGGAAAATAAGGGCTAGGAAATGACTCTAAAGCAATGATCAGCCTTTGAGTTTGCAGGCTGATTGGGAAAGTAAGAAATGGATACAGACAGAGAACATGAGCTATCTGATGAAGAATCGGGCTGGTGGTGAACTGACGTCCTATAGCTGTTGAGAAAAGCATGACATGGAGGGGTAGTTTGGGTTTCAAGCTGGCTGGGCTGTAAGGAAGATGCAACCCTGGGAGGAGAGGGAATGCTGAGGCAAAAACAAAGCATGAGAAGCAAGAACGTGATGCTTTCAGAGCAGAGGTTTTTGTAGGGAAACTGGGAGAGTCGGGAATAAAAATTTTGGAACTGGAGAACCTGTTTCACTGATTTTCAGGAACATGTGCTTTGACATATGGTCAAATCCATGAAATAATCAAATAGGAAACAGTAGGGTACTGGAAAATCTTGAGTCCTACAGTAGTTTTCACCCTTTTAATAACCAAGCATCCATTTCATTATCTCTTCTGCAAGTTCCTGCAATGTTATGGCTGACCACCATTTCTCATCTGCATGAAAAGTTAATGTCATCGGTCAAAAGTTATTTTTTTAGTCCTGCGAAAGCCAAGAATTTTGATAGTTCAACTAATTCGAGCAGTTTTATTATGGTACACATACTAATTTTATTGAGTTTTTTGAAATATTAAAAATAGTTTGAGGATTCTTGTTCAGGTACTCTTTAAAGTTGGAAATACCTTCTTTAATAATTGCATATTAGAAATAAAGAAATAAGAGGCCCAGAAAGGTTAAGTAACTTGCCCAAGGTCACACAGTCATTGATGGTCATCCCAGAACTAGCCCACAGTCTTGGCATTAACCCAGAACCTGTTCCTTTGTCTCTTTTCTTAGATGAGCATTTTATTATATTCTAACTTGTATTATTTTCATTCTTTTTTTTTTGCATTAATCCTTTCCCCCAAAGATTTTACACTCTTTGAAAAAAAGGGAATGTCGTCTACTTTTTTGAATAATAATGATAGCAGTATGTGTGAATTATTCCTAAAGAACAGAGTCAGTACGAAATGCTCTTTAGACATTGCTCATTTAATCCTTCTAACAACTCTGTGGAACAGGTGTTATCCGTCTCACTTTACAGATACAGAATCTAAGCTTTATGAAGTTCAAGTAATTTGCCTACAGTCATGCAGCTAGTCAAGAGTAGAACATAGGTTTGTTTCTTGGTTTTTAATATTTTATTTATTTATTTGAGAGAGAAAAAGAGAGAGAGGAAGAGTGGGAGGGAAGGGCAGAGGGAGAAGCAGACACCATGCTGATCAGGGAGCCTGACTTGGGGCTCAATCCCAGGACCCTGGGATCGTGACCTGAGCCGAAGAGAGACGTTTAACCGACTGAACCACCCAGGAGCCCCAAGAGTAAAACATAGGTTTAACCCAAGGTCCAGCCGTCTCAAAAGCCTTCGTTGTGTCTACTGGCTAAGCTGCCTCTGAGGGTAGTCATAATCCTACATTCCCTAACTTAGCCAGAGGGCCAAGTTTAATGATTTTTTGAGGTTCCTTATGATGCCCAGCTTTCAGAAAGACATGAAAGTCATAAAAGCATGGGTATTTGTTTTCTGAGATCAATAAGGTACTGCAAAATATACTAAATTTATCAAAGTGAACATATGGAAGTCTCCTCTATTTATTTTTACAAGACAGTTGGAAATATATTGAATAGGAGAATTTTCACATTTCCTAAGATGTTTGGCATTCATTTTATTGTTTATTTCTTCTTATCAATTTTGTCCTTGCAGGCAATTTTTCCTACAGGCAATTTTCCAGCAAAAATACCCCTACTCCCTTGGACTGCCTCTGTTCATCTATAAAACCTAAAGGGTAATACTGGACATCTTTAATAAACATGTCACTTCTCTTGAGGTTTTGAATGGTCGGCATTCAGGAGCAAGGAGGGCAGAGGTGGGGCCTCAGGGACCACCAGAAGAGTAGAAAATCTTGCAAACATTGGGCTGGGGAGAAGGGATGACACCAAAGCTGTGTGGGAATGAGAGAAAGAGCAGTTTGCAAATGCAGGATTGCTTGGCAGGAAGAACGCCAATTGAGAAATTACTGATGCCCCCACATATTTAATTGAATGCAGGGAATTTGATCCTGAGACATCTTGAGTTGGGCTCACGCTCCTGTTTCCTGTGGGATTTGGCAGTGCCCTGCTCTGTTACTGAGACTGGGTCCTGGGAAGGGAGGGGCTTCAGCCAAGAGAGGGACACCTCTGCCTTTGCTTTCCCGAGAGTGGCTTTTAGCGCGGTGGAGGCCAGACCCAGAGCCTTTCCCACAGTTCTTGATGCAGCCTCCAAGGCAGGCTTTTCCCCTTTTTTCCTTTCTTTTCATTTTCTTACTTTTGTTTTGTTTTTAACATTTGCTTTAGATGCGCTACACTGTGTAGTGGTTTTAACCCTAGTCATGCATTAAAATCACTCTTCTGTATTGTTGGACTTTTTTAACCACACGAATTTATTGTTTCAAAAAAATAGTCACTCCAGGGCACAGAAATCTTAATTTAATTGGTCTGGAATGGGGCCTGGGCACCAGTCCTTTCAAGCTCCCCAGTTGGTCCCAGTGTACAGCCTAACGTGACTCTCAGCCTGGGACCCCCGGAGGTCCTCAGGAACTACTTTGGCTGTTTCAAAGAGCCCCGGGACAGTCATCTATTTTACCCGTGATAAACTGAACACCGAGTCTCTTGCCTCTTGGCTGGAACTAAATCAACACCTGTGGTCACAGTTTGTCACTTTCTGATGAGAAACTCTGAGCAGCAGAATTTCTAAAAGAAAACAGAAATGGAAAATTAATTATTAGTTTATAAATACAGTTTCTACATAGATAAAATCTTTCAAAACCGAGTGGATCATGGAGGAAAGTAAATAAAAGGGTACTTTGAGAGGATAAAATTGGGAAGCAATCTGGTAAGTTTATCTTGTAAGCTGGTATTAAAATTAGCCATCAAACACGCAACAGCAAATAAATGAAAGGCATACCAGGAAGGTGCCGGGTGGCAGGCCCAAGCCAGCTAGGGGATTTTGTATTTGTCTTGGAGAACGCGCGCTCAGATATGCGAAGGATGAAGTTGGTGAACTTTGTCTCTGAATTTACCTGCAATCTCTCGCTAGGCGGTAAGTAGCACAGCATCTCCCAATCACCCCATCTCGCGTCTATCAATCCCATTAGGACCAGACCCTTCAAGACCTGTCTGAGAAAAATCACAGAGGGAAGTACTAGAGATTATTTCTATTGTCTGCCAAGTTGGTCTCTTGCTATCATCCGGAAATGTTTAACATAAGTGAATCTTTAATTAACTTCAAAAAGTGCCTGTGCTTGGTTTCAGGTATGTAAACATGGCAGGACAAAAGTCACTAATGTTTGGCAAGGGGAGTTCTGAAAACATCAATTAGAAAGAGCTGGTATGAACACCCGATGAACACCCACCTTGACAGTAGGAATGAAATTGGTGCTAATTATGAGTATCCCTCTTACTGCACCAAGCATTTGTTCATGATAATACACTGGGGAAGTGAAATCAAGCACATTTTGGGGGTTGCATTTTATTTATTCATACATTTAATAAATATTTAAAAAGAATATACCATGTGCTAGATATTGTTCCCAGCACTAAAAATTGAGAAATGAGCAAAATAAAGAAAATTTACTATCCCCATGAAGCTTAGGTCCTGGAAGGGACCGTAGATGTTGGAAGTCAAGAAGAGTGCACCCAAAACGGCTGTTCCTTAAAACTCTGTATTAAAACATTTGTAGTTCAGGCTTCTTAATAAACATGTGCCTCCTTTAGATGCAGAAAACTAAGGTATTCCTTCCAACCCTTCACAAGAATATTTTTAATCCATAGCTTCACATTGTCTGAATTGGTTAAATCAAAATCTAAGAGCAAAATATAATTTTATGTTCTTACGTTCTCCGTCCCCCACAGTTTACTGCTCAACTAGTTTACTAGTCGGGAGCTTGGGTTATTCAAGTAGAGCTAGCTTCTTAAGAGATAATAAGCGAGACAATGCACTGTATTTACGGACTTGGAGGTGAGAAGAGAAAGAAAAGCACTCTTAGGAAATCTGAAAAGGAGTTTGGAGACCAGTAAAGAAATTCAGAGGACATTGACATTCAAATCAGATACTGCCATGTAATAAATATTTGCTGAATATTTCGTTGGGCAGCTAGATTCCGTAGATAGGGTGACATTGTGTCTCTTAAGACGTTAGTACTTTGTATGTACAATTGTACTGTATAGGATACATTTCAGTTCTCATTTCCAATTGGTAATGCCTTGAAAAAAATCGTATAATGTGTCTGTGGCTGGGTGTAAAATTATCTTGGGGAGAGCTTCTGTGAGAGTATTGAGGCAAATGCTAATCATGCCACTTTCTTGGCTCAAGTGTTTTTCAAGGAACGGTTATAAAGCCTTTAAGGCAGAGAAAGCAGTTGAGAGTCAGAAAGCATTCTAGCCGCTGAAACTCTACTCTTGTGATAAGAGCTACCTTGCCTAAAATACAGTGACTGGCAGCTTCGGGACAGAGAATTAATGTGAAGAGGTGAAGCCACACGTCTTCTGAAAGCCCCACACCATTGCCACATTGTTCTGAGTATTTATGAAAAGTAGTTTTCCGGGAGTATGGACTTGCTAAGGAAAGCTGAATGTTCACTGCATCATGGGGGGTTCCATGAAGAATTACTAAGGAATTGAGAATGTTTTTTCTTAAGCAAGACTCCTTCCATTTAAAATTTTATTTTAAGGTGAAGAAAAGTATGTATGTCTTGATGCTTTAGAAACAGATGTAGTGTAAGTAATAAAAATAAAAATGTTTAGTCAAATAATAACAGAGGCTTACGCATTTGGCAAAAAAATAGGAGAATAGCATTTCTCTTAAGTGTCTACCCACAGGAATGTCAGACAAGTGTAGCCATCAATTTTACCTGGACACTTTTTAAAAAAATATTTTGTTTATTTATTTATTTGGCACAGAGAGAGATAGCACAGCAGGGGGAACAGCAGGGGGGACAGGGGGAGGGAAGGGAGAAGGAAGCTCCCTGCTGAGCAGAGAGCCTGCCTCAGGGCTCAAGGCTGGGTCCCAGGACGACTGAGCTACCCAGAAGCCCCATGGACACTTTAAAATACTTAATTTCACTGTTTACACATTAATCCAATAAACAAACATTTAAGTGTCCTTCAGAATAACAAATATATAGGATATGATCCCTTGTGAATAAAAAAGTAGCATTGATGACATTAAAGCATGAAAAGAAGGATTGCCAGAGAAAACACAGGATACCAAATATTGTATGAGACATACTCATACTAAAAATTTTTTGCTGTTTATCTGAAATTCAAATATAACTGAACATTCCATATTCTTACTTGCTAAATCTGGCAATCCTAAAATAGTACATCCAAATTAAAAGAAAATTTCTAAAACACTAATTTTTTTAAATATTTGAAAAAAATACTCATCTAGATTCTCTCCTAAAATGCTCCCAAGATGCTATGGACTGAATTTTGTTCCCTCCAAATTTATATGTTGAAGCTCTAACCCCCAATGTGACTATGTTTGAAGATAAGGTTTTTAGGAGATAATTAAGGTTAAATGAGGTCATAAGAGTGTTCCTAATACAACAAAATTAGGGGCCTTATAAAAAGAGAAAAAGGCAACTCTCTATCCGCACACATGTACCAGGGAAAGTCCACCTGAGCACTGAACAGAAAGGTGGCCTTGAAAGCCAAGGAGAGAACCTTTCCCAAAACCCAACCATGCTGGCAACCTGATCTCAGATTTCCACCCTCAGACTGTGAGAAAATCCATTTCTGGTTAAGCCACTAGTCGTACTTTGCCATGATAACCCAAGCTGACAAGGACACAAGACCCGCTACACTTCCTCTCTGTAGTAGCCACTATTCTTGTAACTGCCGTAATTTCCGAAGGTTCTTCCCTGGCACATTATAACCTCGGTGGTGGCAAGGAGGGCAGATAGTGGCCTGGCTTGTCCTAGGAGCTCAGTAAATATCTATTGGCTAAGTGATTACTGTATGAATTAAGTGACTAGAAAGGTAGACAAGAAGAATGTGTTCATCATTGCTTAATGTGTAAACTCATTACGTTATACACCTGAAACAAATATAACATTGGATGTCAACTATACTTCAATTATTTAGAAAACGTGTTCACTACGATGTTATTTATAATAACTATTGAAACATTAAGAAAAATCTAAATCTTCAAAATTAGGGGAATGTTTAAATAAATTAATTCAATTAATAATAGTACAATCATATGACAGTATATCACATAGTCATTAAAAAGGTTCTTACAAATATTATTTTTAATGGCATGATAAAATTCACATAAAGTCATGTTAAGTTAAACATAGAATGCATATGTATCTGTATACATACACAGAAAGGAATATTTGGGAGTAAATGCAATTGTTAATAGTGGTTGTATTCAGATAGCAAGATTAGATTATTTTTCTCTTTATGTTTTTCTTTACTTTTCAAATTTACAAGAATTATGGATGCTTTTTAGTCAGAAAGAAAATTAATAGTCATTTGGCGTGAGTTACACGGATTGAAAGATCATCTTCACAAAATTTTTATAGTAGGGAAAACAAAGCCAAGTTGGTCAAAGTCATTATTCATGCAGGGCTCAGAAAAAGCATATAAACTTCACTGGGAAAACACCTCAGTATTGAGATTAAACTAAGTTACACAATAAGGAAAGCCTTTATGGTAAGGGACAGTCATTTGAACAGATAATGTCATTACTCGCAAGGACGGAGACAAAGCCATGTAGTAGGGATCTGGGGCAGAAAGGGAAGACCCTGCGGTGGATGCCATTGCTGCCCTGTCCAGATTCCCTTCTTCAACCTGTTGTATCCAACTGACAGCTGCTGTGAGTTTTGGCTGCTGGAGGCTCACAGCTGCCTTCTTCCCTGGAGAATTTCCTTTGACAAATTGCAACTTCCTCTCCTAGGTGAGGAGGGCACCAGCATTGCTGAGAAGTTCAGTAGTGGCTGTTCCATGTTAATTAGGATTAATGATAGGAGATTCTGCTATCGAACTGTGCTCCCCAATAACAATGGGGATGATAGGATCTCAGAGTAGCAGAGGCCAGATGGCCAGAAGCAAGGTGGCCATAATCGTCAAAGCGCACAGCAGATGGATTAGCAGGCTCTGCTCAAAGAGAGTTCTGAAGCCACCTAATGCAAGATGGTGTTTCCAGAATGAGATCAATGGGCAAGGAATAAGGGTCTTGCTTAATGTATATCACCAATCAAAATAGATCAGGTATTGATGGGCAGAAGGCTAAGGCCTACCACCTCAGTGGAAAATCATGATCTCTTAAGCAGTTTACAGACTGGAGGTAGGTCTTAGACCCATAACCTACTGCTTGAAATAATGGCAAGTTCCCATGAGGAAGACTCTTGCAACACCATGGAAAGTGTATATAGCAGTGTCTCCCCCAGTCTTTCTACAAGACCAAGAGTACTGTCATGGATCCTCCTGTTAGAGAAGGGCCATATGTGAGTCTGGAGTTCTAGGCTCTGTCCATCTCAAAGTGGGTCCATAGGGTTCATGAACCCACCCTGCAGCTATTTCCTGACTCTCTAAAATTACAATCAGCATTGGTGTACTTAACATTTGTGAAAACCCTCACGATGACTAGTAGACAAAGAGCTGTGACGGTAGAAAAAACCCAAGTGAAGAGCCCCTGCAATGTTAAAGGTAATGCACCAGAAAGAATATCACATCCAAGATGGAAAGGCAGAGATTGGCACCACCTTCAAAGACTTAAAAGGTGAACGGATCAGGATCTTCGTCAGCGCCAGTTAATTCACCAGCCACGAAATGACTGCGGATAGAATGACTCAGCCAGTTGATGTCAGGCAGCTGCTAAATACCACCTCAAAACATCATAACCAGATCTCGGAAAATCCCTTCCAGGATGAAGTGAATTTCATGTGACAAACAACTGGATACGGGTGGTACTGGGGATAGAGTATCATAGATGCTGTTGGTGTCCTGCCAAGATCCCTTTTTTCTAGGCCAGTGCCCTCATCGCAGCTAGTGTGAGCTGGTCCGCTGATGGCTCATAGCTGCTCCTTTACCTAGAAAACCGCCCTTGAGCAAATGGGAATTACCTCTCCTGAGAGGTATTTTTCAATTAACCACAGTGAAATTTATTTTGTGGAGTCATCTCTTAGCAGGAAAAAAAAAAAAAAAGAAAAATGGTCATTTCTTTCTGTAAAATATAAACTAATTCATTTCTCTATTTATTTACCAATAACTTCCTAAACACTGAAGAGCCGAGCATTGTGTTACCTTTAGAGACTCAAGAGGGAAACAGACTGTCTCCTGCCTTTTCAGAACTTACACTTTAGGGTCACCTCTGAGTCTCCCTCAGTTTCTCTGGAAAGGTGAAAGCAGGGTATGCTCTGGACACAGGAGGGAGAAAACCGGTGGCTTTCTGAAGGGAGGCTGATAGGAACAGTTGTCCCTAGTACAGGCAGGAGTGCGTGCACCATCTGTGGAGAATTTTAAACAGTGACAAAAAACAACTAAAAGTCAGTATGCACTTTCTTACCATCATGAGATGGCAATTCTAAACAATGGTAGTATTAATGCTCGCTCCCCACACCCCGTACGCCACTGAAGAGAATCCTAATATTCCTTTTTGGAAATCTCTAGACAAGCAGCCTTAGCCTTTCCCCAAGGTGAGGAGTCCCAACACCTTCCATCACCACTTTAAGGGTGGTTGGAAGCAGCGCTTTAGAGCAACCTGTCCCAAAATAACCTTAAGAGTCCCCACCCCTGAGTGCCCCCAGGAGAGCATGGGCAGTTCCTTAGGATCAGACTCTTGCCTCTGTGTGGGGCTGGGGCAGGGAGTGAGGAGGGTTGAGCCAGCACACCATGAATCTGCCTCATTATAAGCTTGTATATTTTGTCCAGAGTGAGGACGCTTTGGGAAAAGTAGAAAGGGATGAATGAAAAGGGAGGACAGAATCAAACGCCTTCAAGTCAGAGGAGTTTGACTTCTGTGGGCTCTGAGAGAAGAGTTGATCTCTTAACCTGTGCTGGCAAAGATTTAAAGTCACTTCTTCTGGCAGAGAAAGTCAAAAGACCAACTGTTCATTCCTAGGGATTTGGAGGTAGTAACTTGCTTAGATTTTGTCAGTAAAAAGAGATAATTAAGGTTCTAAACAACTATAGACTTCTTCCTATTCAGTGAGCTTACAAAACAAGTCTATGAGTCTTAAAACCTTGACAACTTAGCTGAGGTATTAACGTTCTCCCATCCACAATAGTCATCAGAATGGGATAAAAAATGATAAAATGATCAAATGCATTGCTTTTCAAATGTGAATTTCATTATGCTCTGATTTGGTACAGTATTGTATTTGATGAACAGATTGAAATAATATGGCTTGTATTTTATGCTTTGGATAAATTTTTCATACGTGAAACTTTCCTTCAGGAGCCTAGGAGTAAGTGCAAAGAGAAATCAAAAGGTTACTTGGTGAAACTTAGTCGTGACCTGCACGGTCCGATCCTAAAGCCAGTAGCCACAGGCAGCTATTTAAATTTATAAAAATCAAACAAAATGAAAAATTCAGTTCATCTGTTGCTCTAGCCACATTTAAAAAACATTTTTGTTTTGAAATAATTTAAGGCTTACATAGAAGTTGCAGAAATAGTACAGTTCCCATGGACTCTTCTTTCTCCCAGTTTCCCCCCATAATAGCTTATATAACCACAGCATTGTTATCAAAGCCAACCATTTGATGATGGTACCCTACTATTATCTAACTATCTAATTATTATAATCTAATAATAATGTGGTTTGGATTGTTACCAGTTTTAATGTGCACATTTTGGTGGGGGTTGTATGGTTCTATGACATCTTATCATGTATACAGATTTGTGTAACCATGATTATCATCAACTCTTTCATCACCTCTTACAGTCACACCCCGTCCCTCCAACCCAAACCCTTGGCAAACATGATCGGTCATTCATCAATATAATTTTGTCATTTTGAGAATGTAACATGAATATAATTGGGTTTTCATTATGCATCATAATGCCTTGGAAATCCATCAGGTTAGGGCCTATACCAGCAGTTTGTTTCTCTTATCACAGAGTCGTGTTCCATTGCATGGATGTCTTAGTCCATTTGGGCTGCTATAGCAAAATGCCATAGACTGCATGGTTTATAAATAACTAGAAATGTATTTCTTATCATTGTGGAGGCTGGGAATTCTAAGATCAAGGTGTGTATAGATTGGGTGTCTGAGAAGAGCCCACTTTCTGGTTCACAGACAATCATCTTTTTGCCATGTCCTCACATGCTGGAAGGGGGTAACAGAGTTCTATGGGTTCTCTTTTATAAGGGCATTAATCCTATTCATGAAAACTCCACCCTCATGATCTAATCACCTCCAAAAGGCTCCACCTCCAAATACTATCACAATGGGCATTAGGATTTAACATGAATTTGAAAGGTAGGGGTCCACATTCAGTCTATAGCAATGGATGTACTATAATTTTTTTATCGATCCACCTGCTGAAAGGCATTTACGTTGTTCTCAGTGTTTGATTTACAAATAAAGCTGCTACAAACATTCATGTTCAGGGTTTGTGCTGAATTTTTTGGCTGGTGGTTTATCAATTACTAGGAGAAGCCCTAGCTATAATTGTGGCATGTTTATTTCTCCTTCCAGTTTTGCAATTTTTGCTTCACATTTTTGCAGGTTCTGCTGCTTAGAACATACATATTTAGGAGTGTTATATGTTCTTAGGTAATTGACCCTTTTTACAATTTTGTAATGCCACTTTCTGTCCTTGTTAATTCTCTTTGCTCTGAAGTCTACTTTGGCTGATTAATATAGACACTCCAGCTTTCCTTTGATTAATGTTTGCATAATATACCTTTTTGCATCCTTGAACTTTAGGTTACCTATATCATAACCTATATTTGAACTGAGCTTCTTGCAGACAGCACATAGTTGGATATTTTTTAATCCATTTTGCCAATCTCTGTCTTTTAATTGGTGTGTTTGAGCCATTTACATTTATTTATTTATTTATTTATTTGTTAAGAGTTTGGCTTTTTATCAAACATGTTACAGAAGAGGTTTAGTCAGAAAGACCAAAGTCCATGTCATCATCAGACTCCTCTGATTCTTCTTTCTTTGCTTTCACCACCTTCTTCTTTGCAGCTGGGATAGTGGTGGTGGAGGGAACAGGACCTCCTTCTGGGGCAGAGTGGCTACTGGGGCAGAACCACCAGCCCCGACATTGCAGATGGGCCCCCTGATGTTGACATTGGCCAGGGCCTTTGCAAACAAGCTGGGTCAAAAGGGTTCAACCTTTACACCCACTGCTTTAATGGGCACATCGATCTTAGCCTCCATTACTGGCAATTCATTGTTGGGCAGGATGAGGTCTGAGGCCATGCAGATGTGCTCCCAGACAGAGGCCATGGTACAGTCAAGTGGTTGGATGAAGTAAAGCTTCCTCTGTACAATGGAGCACTTCAGTGGCAGCTGAGGAAGAGGGGGGTAAGCCATTTTCTTTTAAAGTAATTAATGATATGGTAGAATTTAGGTCAGCTGTTTTATTGTTTTCTGTCTGTTCCCACTGTTTTTTGTTTCAGTTTTCCCTTTCATGCATTGCTTGTTGGAGTATTTTTATGATGGCTGCTTGAAAACCTTGTCATTTAATTTCAACATCTGTGTGATCTTGGCAGGGCATATGTTATTGTCCTTCCTCATTTGAGTTATGGTTTTTCTGGTTCTTTGTATAATGAATGATTTTGGATTGGTTCCTGAACATTTGGAGTATTATGTTAAAAGAATCAGGTTTCGGGGCGCCTGGGTGGCACAGCAGTTAAGCGTCTGCCTTCGGCTCAGGGCGTGATCCGGCGTTATGGGATCGAGCCCCACATCAGGCTCCTCTGCTATGAGCCTGCTTCTTCCTCTCCCACTCCCCCTGCTTGTGTTCCCTCTCTCGCTGGCTGTCTCTATCTCTGTCAAATAAATAAATAAAATCTTAAAAAAAAAAAAAGAATCAGGTTTCTTTTTAAATCATATATTGTAGCAGGCAATCAACCCTGAACATATCTCGACTCCATTTTGTGGACTGTGGTTTGAATGTCAATTTAGTTTCAAAACCTTTGCAGTGTTATTTTGGTCTCCCTCACCTGTGTGCTTCTCAGAGTCCAATCTGAAAATGTGGTATTGCACACCATATTTCAGTTCTATAAGTATTTGCTGTGTTTATTTTGGCAGGTTTCATGCACATGAGCCATTTTTCAGGGGGGTGGGGTGAGAGCAAGCGATCCAGGACTTTAATCATAGAATTAAAGGAGTTCTTTTTTCTACTTCTTCCTCCCCATAATTCTCCACCCAAGTCTCTAGTGTGTTGTCATTGCTTAGTACCACCCGAGCCACATTTTAAGCCCTCAGTAGCCATGTATGGCTAGCGAGTTCTGTATTGGACAGGGCAGATACAGAAAATTTCCATCATCTCAGGAAGTTCTATTGTATAGGGCTGGTATACATGAATATCTTTCTCTTCCTGAGCTTAAATCATTCCCGCTTCTCTTAAAGATGATAACTTATAGAAACAAAAGTCAAAAATAAGGAGAATGAGAAAAAAAATTTTTTTAAACTTGAAGATTAAAAAAAAAAGAATACCCAAAGAGAGCAAATCTTACTTTAAAAAAAAAAAAAAAAGCAGAACGAGCTCCCAAACACAGGCTATCCTAGTCCTGGTATTTTGATTGTTCCATGTACCAGAGACCAGGATGTCTACTCAGAACAGTGTTTCAAAAGCAGTAGGTTGGTGATTCAATTGCCAGTCTGTTAACCTCATTCTCTGGAGTAAAAGAGACTTTTACCATCAGAACCTTAGAGAGCAAAAGCCACTTGAAAACAATGTGGAATTCAAATGCTACTTCAAAATACTGTGCACCCAAAAAAATACACACTTGGGTGTGGCAAGGCTAGCCTCCTTGCTAGTTTTAGACTTGCCCAAATTAATGAATATCAAGCCCCTACAGGGACCTCCAGTTATGGGATCCCCGCCCCCGCCCAGGCCTGGAAGAGATGCAACTCAGTGCTCTTCTGGTCAGTGAAGAAGCAACATTGTGGATCTCTGCCCTTGTTCATCCTTCAGTTTGATGGACAAAAGAGAGAACCCAGATGCTGTCCTGAAAGCTTCTGGAAGTGTGAACATCTAGTGAAAAAATGAAGGCAGTCCCTAGCCCCAGCCTTCTGGAGAGGAGAGAGAAACTGCCAGGGGAGCGAAACTGGAGCTCTGAGAAGTAAAGAAAGGTAACCTAGAGAGCAGTGGAGAGAGGGGAGTAAAGAAGGAACCCTGAGGCACTAGGAGGCAGGGGACAGTTCAGAGCTAATCTTACAATGGGAAAGTCCTTTCTAGAGACTCTCTGGAGGCAGACACTGAGGGATAGAAATGGTTGGGACAGAAGTTGCTTTCTTCAGAACAATCCACACACTGGTTCTCCTCATAGAATTTTCCCCAGAACTAGGGTTTTCCTTTCCTAGTACTCAACTCAGAACAAATTCCCGAAAGAAGTGTTAAAAAAAAATTGTACTCTCTTCTCATACCTTTTGCCAAAATTTCTCTAAGATTCTCAAATTTCATCTCGATGCCTCTCTACCTTTATCATCACTACATAAGGGAGATACCAAGCATTATACCTGCTATGTGTATGTTTTCACTACCAGTATCACATTTAAAACAGAATTTAATCTAATTATTAAAAAAAAAACAGGTTTTCAATCCAAATATGATTGAAGAAAAGGGAATATGGCCACACAGAAGTGAAAGAGATACATTAAACCAAGAGGAAAACTAACAGTATTATTTTGGTGTGCTTATTAACAAATCATAATAAAAAACCTAACAACAGTTTTCAGAATCAACAGACTTTTTTCCCAAAACGGTGCCAGAATGTGGTAGAAACAGTTCAACTGGGGCTCATATGAAACCAGAGAGATTTCTTGTTTTATTATTTAGTACCTGGAAAAATGACTCAAGGTCTCAGCTTCAATAATGGGGAAGAAATCATAATGCCTATCATGCAAATTCATTAGTAGGGTTCCATGAGATAGTGCATGTGAGGTGCTTAGCGTACTGCCTGGCGCAAACCTGGCACACATCGAATGTCATCTTTCTTCTTTTCTCCCTTTATAACCCTGTGATACCATCACTTCTGTTGGGCCTTCACCCTTTCTGCTATCCATCCATGCTGTAGGACAGGTGCTCTCTTCTCTTCTGAGCTTCCTATTCTCTTGAATAAAACCCTAATTGTGACAATTATCATGTGTTTTATAAGTAGGCATTGTTTTTATCGATTCAAATAATGTATTTAAATAAGGCGCCTGGGGCAATAATGGATTGGCTTCATCAATAGCCTTTTGACTCTTGCAGTTCCCCCCTTTGTCCACTGGGTTTGCTGGTGAGCAGTTGATTCACATTTACTTTATGGGGCTAATTCAGTGTTCATGTTTATTTTACAGTGTTTATCTTTATTCCCAATTATTCTAACCCACTGAAAGAAAGCAAGGCCCTTAATAAAATAGAGCATGAAGTTCAATTTTCACATGAGTCACACTTGTGAGTAGTGGGTTCTTTTGTCTTGGGCTCAGCGCATGGGGCAAATCAAGAGGACAGGAAGAATTTTGTGCATGTATACAGCAGAAGTTGATAGTATTGAATGAAATGAAGCTCTCCTGTAGTCTGTGTGAGAGTAAAACTAGGAAGAATCATTTTATATCCAAGGGAAGGATTTACTGGGTTATAAATATGATAAACATTTCTTAATATTGGTGCTTTGAGCTTGCTCAGTGACTTTCAGCAGTGGATTCCAGAGCACTTCTCTAACAGTAAGCCCCCGCACCCTCAGGATGAAGGCATTATTCCATTTTATAGTTAGGGAAATGAATGCAAGGAGTGATTTGCTCGTGAACACAGAATAAGTCCCCATCATGCTTATATCTCAAGAACTCAGACCAAATCTAACCTCTAGGCTACTCTTGCCCCCACATAATTATTTTGTAAAAGGAAAACAATGATTTCAAATGTATATTCAGTTAAGCATAAGGATACATCCCTTCCCACCTGTTTTAACGCGTTTTTGAAGTTTTGCTTATTTTTTCATTGGCAGGATTTTCAGATGATTAGCTCTGAGTGTCTTTTGTTTTAAGTGATTCATGTAGGGGATGAGAGAGATTTGATGATCAAGAATCTTTCCACTAGTTCATGTTCAGTCTAGTTGGGTGGTGACCAATAGGGGCTATTCCAATTCTGAGAGAGGTAATACATTGGTCATCTTATCCTAGTCTTGGGGCGGGGGGGAGCATAGTTCCAAAATGAAAAATGACAGAATTTGTATCAGGTCATTTGGGTTCTATGCTGGAGAGTCTTATTGAAAACCTATGAAGATGGACATAAAAGTACAGAAAGGATTAGTTTTAGAAACAGAAAATGAACAAAAATGTAGGACAAGTCCCCCGGGAGAAGGAGCATGGGAGAAAGGTGGAGCCTGAGAAATGAAGTAACATCAGCAAGGCTGGTACCACCAATGGTAACCTGCAAACAGATTTCAGGAGAGGCATGTGACCTCCCTGGGCCGGGGGGTCCAAAGAAATAGGCAGCCAGGTGATGAGGAAACGGGCAACTAGGAAGACAGTTTTATCATACGAATGCCCTAGAGAATAAGATATAATAAAATATATCCCTAGTTTCTAGATGGGAATTTGCATCTGTGTAATTGTCTACCATACTATGTGCAACAGATCAAAAAGTAATTGTAAATCATCACTGAAATAAAGGACAGCATTTAACTATTAAGGCTATAAATGGAGTAATAATTGAACATCCTTACCCATGCAGGGCATTGCATTAATACAGGCTTTATTTAATACCTCCATCCCACCTGCAAAGGCACAAAAGTTTTGGAGGCAATACGTAGCCTCTATCCAATCCTCATCAAAGGGGAAACACAAGCTTTAGCAGCCGGCAGGTCGCTCCCTATTTCTTCTTTCCTTCCTCTCAGTTTGTAGGATCCAGAAACAGGAAGCGATATTTACTCCTTGGTCTTACTAAAACAATGATCAACACTGTGAATGTACTTCACTCGAAATGTTGACCACAGAGGGGAAACATTCCCACAGGAATATTTATAAAGCTTGTGCTTTCGTTTTTGAACATCCAACTGATGTTTCTCACAATTTTTAAAGAATCAAGGACAAATTGACATTTCAGTTAAAGGAGAAATAAGCCCCAGAGAACCAGAAGAATCCCCCCGAGCCTTGTCCAGATATATGCATGGTTCTGAGTCTGTGGGGGACAGATAGCAATTGGAAAATGCTTTTACGAAAGGGACCTTGGGCATAAATGAGTAAAACATGATTTGAGACCATCTCACCCAAATTCTATTCAACGTTCACTTTTGTCCTAGAATACTTGCATCTGTGTTACCATGCAAACTGCATGTCTGGGGCTTACATGTCCATTTTTTCCAGAAACAAGGAAAATAGCACTGCGTAAACAGACCTTCTGTAGCACCTCTGCTGCTCGCTTCCTATGACCTTCCTTTTGGAGAAAGTCAGACCTTGAGCCATGGTTTCCATACTTGTTCAATAGCACTTGATGCCCCAGCATAGAAACAAACATTATTTTACTAGTATATTTCTTCTATATAATTAATTTATAACATCGACTTATTATTAAGTCAATCATTGAGCACAACCAGTATTTTTACTTAGAAAGTAATTTGAAATCAGTCTCAGTATTTCCTTTTTTGCTATAATTCATTTTGTTTGCACAGTACTAAGAAAAATCCTAATTCATTCATAGGAGTCTTTACAAAGGGCAACACTTCTGCATATCTCCCCTTGCAATCTCCATGTACTCTCTGAAAAAGTAGGTGGGAATACTTCATTTCAAAAACTATCATCAACAATATGTAGTAACTGTTCATTCCCCCTCATAAATATAAAAGCCAGAAGAGAAGCACCCAAATTTACTATTTATACTATCGATCAAAGTAGCTTGTCATTTGTTTTTGCACAGATGTGTTGTTACGTGGGAAACAGAGCATGTTCTGGGCAGATCCCCAGGCCTGACACAGCATTTAACAGAGCCCAGCATTCCTATAACACCATCGTGTGCTCGAACATGAGCACACATGAGCGGGCCTGATTCCTTAAAGGAACATTTAAGCACCATTATATTCCTAATCAACGGCACATTCAGAAATAAAAAATATTGTCAGAGAAGGCAGGAGAAGTTATATTCTGAGTCTACACAAAAATGAGTTAACCTGAGTGTACAAGTTAAGACATGAGTGGTGTCGAAAGAGTTAACTCAATATACAGCACATCGAACACACCTGCCATTTCTATTCTTTTCTCAAATAAAATTCACATCAAAAGTTGGCAGCTCCCTGAATCACTTTGCAGAATTCTTCTAATATCTGACACACAGCCTGGCCCAGAATCCGTAATAAATGTTTGTTGAGTGGATGGCAGATTCTAGTTTAAAAATTCACTGGCATAATAGAGCAAAGGTTTCTCAAGGGCCCCTTGTTCTCTCCAGGGGAAGCAGAGAGAGAACCAAGTCACTCTGCAGTTACCCACTCTGGCACTTAACCATCTTTACAGCTGATCTCTCGTGCCTACTTAACAGTGGAGGGTCTTACACGTGTGACTGCAGGTCTGTAAGGGAGATATTATTGTTATCCTAATATTACAGCTCAAAAATCAAAATAAAATAATATTTATTAGGGTCTACTAATGAGTAAAGTGTGGAATTGAGACTCAGAACCTGGGCCATGGAGCCCCTGAACCCATGCTTCCCCTACTCCTTCTCTCTGCTCTGGTGCTCTTCACCTCTCCCTCTGTTTCCCACGTCTCCCACAAACTGAAAGCACTACATATCCTTTAAAGCCCACTTGGATTTGGGTTAGTCAAGAAGAGCCATTGGGTCTCATAGTTGCACTTGCTTACACATAAAGGATTGGAATAATAATGTATATTGTGTATACGTATATATACTATACAATTAAAAAAAGCAGAAACATATGATATGTCTACACGTCACATGTACAGAATAAGTTTCTTAAGGTTTGGCATAAAGTACATTTCTTATCATATCAGGGCATTTCACAAGTGAGAGCTTTCCTATTCAGAAATGAACATTTTATTCTTTCCTCTGTAAGTTTTGTTTAAAGAAAATTTTTTGAATGTTTTCTTCCCCTAGATAATGGAGAGTATACTAACCAAATAAACATAGAGTATTATAGTTGCCCTGCTGATAATTTTGCTAAAACTCTGAAAAATCATTTCTTGCATAAATAAGACTAGAGACAATAGTCCAGGATCAGGGTTTCTCGGCGCACAAAGTAGGCTTTGTCCGGTGGATGTTTTCCTTGGGTTTTTTCTCCTTGATAGAGTGCTAACAAAAGTATAACTTTCCCACTTTGTTCCAGAGGTGGGGGTTTGAAGTCTATTGAGGGCAACTTTGTGCCTTATCTAAGCCTCTCACGGTGGGTCACTTAGGAGGGAAAGCCCCGATTCCTTGGTCACTGGACAGGAAAGAGGGGCCACAGTGGGGACAGTTCTTGCTTAAAGGGATGTGGCAGGTTTGCATAGAGGAAGATGTTTATCCCTGTTTATGGCGTATCCCTTGTCCCTCTATATTTCCCAGGGCTGGTGTTACTTTTTATAGCCTATCTGACTGTCTGGAAAGGGGCCTTGGAGTTCCATGCCTTAGAAAGCAAAAAGGAAGGGAGGGAAATCTTCAGTAATGCTATCTGCAGAAGAGCTTCTGGCTTTCAGAATTTACAGAGCAGGTGAATTCTATGCGTGTGTATGTGTATTTCCTGTTCACATATATGCGGTACATATGATGTGGGAGCTTTGCAAATGGATGACTTCATTGAAAGAATCAAAATCTTTTCCTTTATATACTCTTGCAACTTCTTTAGTATATTGAATACATTGTAAAATGAATATTGATTATTAGTAATTAGATTGAAAATTACATTCTAATGTCATTTTGTGATCTAAGAAACTGGGAGGATCCCACTGTCGTTGAGTTTTAAACATACCTAAGGAAAACACCCAAATTCCTGTGATCTACTTTTACTTTAATCATTGACATTATGATTTTAGTAAAAAAAAGGAAACTTCCAAGGAGAGTTTAATTTTAAAGAGGATGCAGGGTATCTTTTAGAAAGATTCTCTTAATCATCTGCATTAATCCTGACTTTCAACTCCAGATAAGAAATAGGATATCCCATAAGGAGGATTTGCAGCATGTAAGGAAGATTTTGCCAACCAGGAAAGGCTCCCAGGGTCTGAGTTATTAAAGTTAAATTTATTGGTGATTATGCCTATTTCCTGTATAAATGAAACTTCAAAACAAACACTTGAAAAAGTCAAGAGAAGTCAACTAAATGGCATGGTTTTCATAAGTATAAAAGAAGTGGCCATTTTCAAAGGGCCTCATGGCTTGGCAGATTGAATAAAATGAATGTGAGAGCTTACTGTTAACCCCAGACAAATGCTGACACAGTTGTAGACACACACACACACAGAGTTCACAAGAAATAATGGACAAAGTGCCTGGAGATACACAGCTTTAATCCCATCAAGGGGCTCTTGTGACATTGTAAACCAAGTAACTAGAGTTTGAGTAGTTGAGGCTGTCCCTAGACCTTCTGGATGGGATTAATTCCATGTAATTCTCTATAGCCTTTTCTAATTGGTTAAGATGTGTGAGAGGCCATGCATAATGGAATCACTTAGCCATCTGCATCTCACACAGGCCACTTCAAATGGAAAAAAAAAATTATCATGAGAAGAGAAGCCAGCAATTGGCTTCTTTTATAGAAATATAGTATTTACTCTTCTCCGAGACGCCATGACCAGTCCAAGCAGCGAGCGCCATTGCTGCTCCACCGACAATCCGCGGGCGGGAGAAGGGGCAGCTAGGCTGTAAACGAGCCTGCAGGCAGCAGAGCCAGGCGCCTCGGTCTGCACGTGCAGTTCTACCTTTCGGTAAAAGTAAATGTGAAGCCACATACCCGTATACACACTGGTTTCATAGAAAATCGATCTCCGAGAAGTTAAGCTGTAACAAAAATAACCTACTCCAGATGGAACGCTTGTCCAAAACTGTACCTGTTACCTCCTAAAATACTTCACTCATTTGATCGAGTTTAGAAAATAATAAAATCGTCAGTATGCCACCAAGATCACAAGATCAGCTTGCTCGTTGAATCTTTTCATTGTTCCCCTTGTTTGTGACAGTGCCATAGAAACAAGACTCGAACCCACAAGTCATTATAGCAGTAACCTCAAACAAAAGCATGCTCCGGTATTGTACAATGACCACCGGACCGCCTAATGCTCTCCTTATTCAGGCTGAATACACCTGAATGAAGCCCGACGCCCATATGCTATTGAGACCAGGCATGTATCCGTGTGCCTCCAAAGCAGTTAACTTGCACATATGCACCTGAGCCGAAATCACCAGGAAGACACCTAACCTACTGAGCCATCCGGGTGCCCCGAGATCTACATTTTTGAGAGAGCTGAGTGAATTTAATTATTTGAGTGCCTGCTTCTTTTGATGTGATGATTGGAAAAGATGTGGGAGAAAGAGTGGTTTTCTTGATAAATAGGATTGGAAGTTACAAAAAACAAAACAAAACAAAAACGTAGGAGCACATAATAAGACGAGGTGATAAAATGGGCTTAATTTTTGTAATTAACAGTAAGAGAGACATAAAAATTACTCATAAAAATTAGACTACATTCTAGAATACATTCTAGAATGAATGTATTAAAGAGCCATTTTTTTAAAGTAAGTTCCTTGAGCCACCTCCATCTAATTCATTCAGTGTCCTTATTAAAAATGCTTCCCCCCACAGTACCTTTTCATCCTCCATCCTCCTTGCTTGATTGACAAGAAGTAATCCTTGTCTGTTATGTGCTGGGCCTTCCCCTAAACTCAGAACTGCTTTAAGATGAGGACTGTACTTCACTGATATCTCCAGAGCTTAGCAGAGAGTCTAGCAGATATCCGTGCTGCATGAATTAATGCTGATTTTAAGAAAGTGGAATTTCATATGATTTCACCACTAAATCTAAAATAGTTACTATCATGCGTTCATGTCAGATGGGTCTGAGAATATCGTACTGCCGTCCGACCTGAGCACCTGAGCCAATGTTCACGTCCTGTTCACAGTCAAGGGAAAGGGAATGAACGTACATCAGGCACTAAGTGCCAGGAATGATGATGGCCTCTTTAAACAGTGTCTCATGTAAGCATCACAATCCCACTACGAGGAAGAAATTGCTACCCATTATGGAGCCAAGGTAGTAGAAAGTCAAAGAGGTTAGGCTGCATACTTAATTTCTCAGAGCTACAAGATGGTCAGGGAAAGAGGAACTACACCCAAGGAGTCCTCTTGTCCACTGTTGCAAGCTGGGATCAAATGGACATTATCCATTCCTCAAGTATTTGATTTATCCTGGACCTGCCCTAGAAATTAAGAAAAGTCCCAAGACAGGGCAGTTGATTCTATACCCCATATCCTGGGTTTTCCAATTAGGTCAGGCAGGCTATTCAGAAGTAGTTATTTCCAGGGGCGCCTGGGTGCTCAGTCCATTAAGCGTCTGACCTCAGGTCATGATCCCTGGGTCCTGGAATCAAGTCCCGCATCAGACTCCCTGCTCAGTGGGGAGTTTGCTTCTCCTTCTCCCTCTGCTGCTCTCCCTGCTTGGGCTCTCACTCTCTCTCTACTGCTGTCTGTTAAATAAATAAATAAATAAATAAATAAATAAATAAATAAATAAATAAATAGTTATTTCCAAAGAACCCCACCTTAGAGCAGATGGAAAGAGACCCTCTTTCCCCCTGGCTCTCATTCATCCCACCCACCTGCAGCTGGGCTCAGACCAGGATACCAAAGGGCCACAGGGTCACTCCAGAGCTCTAAGCTTCAGGCAGATGGCCCCTCAGTGTGAGGCAGAACCTAGATCCGTACACAGGCTAGAGTTTCATGGTCAAGAGTCTGTTGCTCTGTAAAGGAACAAAGAAACCATTAAGGCAGCCCTTGGCCATTTTCCAAGAGATTTGGAGAAAAAAGAAAAAGGTTAGTGGTCACAAGTAGAGGAAAAATAGGATCTGTGTTTTCTAGAGATTAATGTATCTATGCAAATATATATGTATGTATGTATGCGTGCTTAATTCCAGGGACCCAATGCAGAACAAACTAAAGTCTCTTCGGATGGGTTGCCTTTTCTAGTTTAAAACTCCCTGTTTGATGAGCATGTAGCTGAATAATCCATTTATACTTGCCACATGTGCTACCATTTGCGAGGTCTTGATGCATACATGGTTAAGATCCCTCAGGGGCCAAAACAGACAAGCGCCCCAGCATCCCAGAAAAGTGCATTCAAACAGGTCTCATTTTCTTAACAAGAGGTCTTCCAGGTAAGCTCACACTTAAAGAAACATCATTACAAAAAAAGAAGAAAGAATAGAGAAAAGTGTTTATATTCCTTTTAGATTACAGTTTCCTTTATGTTATGAAAATAAAATTAAAATACTTGGCGCAACTAAAGAAGCATCGAACTTTGCATTGGAATCCAGGGATGTACTGTATGGTGACTAACATAATATAATAATAAAATAAAAATTTAACCCCCCCCAAAAAAATACTTGGAAAGTATGATACTAGTTATAAGAGGGAGCACCCCAACCTTAATTAATATTGACAGGACCTCTTAAATTATGCCTAAATATTTCTTTAAAAAATAGCGCTCTTTTCTTTTTCTTTTTTTTTCTTTTCTTTTCTTTCTCCCTTCTCCTTCTCCTTCTTCTTCTTCTCCTCCTTCTTCTTCTTTTTTTTTTTTTTTTGGTATTTAACCCTCAGGAAGTGAGTACATCTATGGTTCAACTTTCTCGTTTTCAGAAACACACTGTATACAAAAATATGAGACTCATCCTGCTTACCAATTTTTACACACATTCTTTTTTTATTACACATGTGTTTGTTTTTTTTTTTAAAGCTTCCCAACTATATTTACATAAGGTTTGGGGAAGTGGCAGGCAGTTGTAGGGTATGGGGAAATATACCAAATTTTGTAGTGTTTTAACAGAGATTTCATCTGCCAAAGAAAACGCTGACACTGTTCACTGGTGAGCTGTTGGCTCAAGTGGGCAAGAAAGATGTATCATCCCTTTCACCTCAAAGGAGAAGGCTTTTTTGGATTAATAAACAACTGACTTATAAGAAGGACTTCTCCATCCCTAACAACCCACCACCCTTTAAAAAATTCATACAGTCCTTGCAAAAACCACCTTCAGTGTCATAGAAGAATTCTAAGCCACAATGTTTTCCTAATCCAGGATTGCTCACCAAAATCAGGGCTTACAGAGATATTTTTGGTAAATTTTGTTTGCCTCCATCCTAGGAAGGCTACATTAAACAACACCCAGAATTGCCCGAGGAGCAAAGCTCCCAACAGCGGTCTGGGATTGTTTCCAGATCAAGCATACAGCACTGGCTTTCCCTTACCTGTCCCCTCAGCTCGGAGAGGAGGTGTACGTGCCCACCATAAGTGGATTTCAGCAATGTCCCTCCTCCTTCCGTTGACTATAGAACTGACCAAATTCCCCCAAACTCCCTCTGCCTGGAATACTTTTCCCTTACTTCCATCATGTTGCTGCCCAAATGGTGCTCAATTATCAGAAGGCCTTCCCTCACCGCCATCTGTAATCTAACCCACCGATACCATCTCTCTCAACATCCTACCCTGCATTAGTCTGCCTTATAACCCTGACTCGCCATTTTTTCTTTGGCCGCTTCTTCCTAATTAGAATATCAGCTCCTTGGGTACAGAACTTCGCATTTTTTGTTTGGCACTGTACTGCCAAGGCCTGGAACAATACCAGGTCTTTATTAAATTATAAATAAAAAATTTATTTTAAATATAAATGAATTACATGTTGTAAATTATAATTCAATTGTAAATTAAAGAGGACACCTCCGTGAAATATTTGTTCTATGAATCGATCAGTGAATGGTAAGATACCTTTGCCTGGAGTTTCAGAAAGGGTTCCAGCTGTTTGTTGACATTTTTTGGTGTGTTGCCCTAGCTTGTGTGTATGTGGCCCAGAGGCAGGGCATTACACCACAGGACCCAGGGACGTTCCTTAAGGCTGAGGAAAAGTCTAGGGTTGGTAACTGATGGGTGACAGGACAACACCCCTACAGACTGTGGCCTGATCACAGGTTAAGGTCTTAGTGCATTTAAAGCCCTCTGGAGAATAGCCATGCATTACTTTCCAGGGTAAGCATATACATTCTTGGCCAAAGTGAGCTATTTTCTATCAGGCTTGTTCACCTCATCACTATGCTCTACTTATAATGTTTTATTTGCCTCCCAAATGTTCCTGCTACCTTTCCCATCCTCCCCAACACCTCTTGCCATCCCCACACATCTCAATTTCATCTCATCTCATTCAGTCCTCCTCTAGGAATCATGTCTTTCCTGAGGCTCTTCAAGTGCCCACCATCACCGTCCTCACCATTGTCTCCGCTGGAAGGAGCCACTGCTCTCTGCTCTCACTGATTCAGATCTCCATCTCCCTGATTGCAATGGCACCCTTTACTATTTAGAGGCTTTGGTTGTTTGTTTTTGTTGTTGTTGATGTTTGCTTATTTGTTTGTTTTTGTATGAGTCTTAGCTTTGCAAATTAGACCAAGAAGGAGTTTCCTTTGTTTTTATTGTTCTGCCTCCACACAGGCCCAAAGCATTCCTAGTTCACAGTGATTCTTCACTGCAGAGCACAAAGCCTGTGGTGGGAAGAGTGGAGGTGAGGGCAGTGTCTGTCTGAGCCTCTGGTGGGGAAGGATGTGTACAGGCTAAAGTACTCCACCTCTTGCTACCCAGCTCCACAATTTCTCCCATCTCAAATAACCTCCCCACCCTTGCGATTTGCCATATTAGACTAGAAAGAGCTTGTGTATTATTCACCATTGCATCTCCTCCATGGTCTAGCACAGTGCCTTGAACTTACTGGGTGCGTGCAGAAAAAAATGTCTGATGAATGAATGAATACACCCATAGAAAATCTTTCTGTTCCCTTGCCCTTAGCATCTCCCTGATCCCAGGTTTAAAACACAGATCCTTACGGCAGGCTGTAAAACATCTTCGTCTTTAATCCTTATCCCCCTCCACAGCAACACACGCCCTCTGACCAGGCATTTATCTCAGGGCACAAAATGCCATTTGCGCCCTGATCAAAGGCTGTGGGAATGGGCGGCATGAGCAGAGTGGCAGCTGCGCTCAGATCCTGCCCACACCCTTCCTGTTTGCGGCAGCCCACCCCAGGGGCTATTATGTTTTCAGAAGGCTAAGCAGAGCCCCTCCTTCCCTGGTCCTTACAGAGGCTCACTGCGCGGGTCTGAAGTGGCAGCCCCTGGTGCACTGAGCCTGTTTTCGGCATTTCATTGTCCCTATGCAAGGCGCTGATAGCAGGCCAGACGCTCCTTTCCCCTTTCCTGGGACACTGATAAGGCAATGAAAACAGTTCTCTATTTTCCTGCACAAAAGCGAACTTAGAAGAATGGGGTGGAGCCTAAGTGATAGCCAGCCAGAATTTGTTGCTTTGTGGAAAGAAATGTGGCGGGGAGGGAGTCAGGGAAGACTGAAAGCTTTGAGTTTTTGCTCTGGGTTGTAAAAGTCAGCTACCATTCAATGACAATGTCCCCTTTCCAGCCTCACAGCCTCATTTCACTTCTGTAATGGAAAACACTGCCCTCATGTCAGAGAGCCGCAAGTGTCTGCTCTGGAGGGTGGCTGGGCCACCTGGGAGGCTCTCATGTGACCCACTTTACCGCAGCATAGGGTAGGGGTTGGAATGAAGGGAGAGGGGAGAAGACGAGAATGCCTTCCTCTACGTTTAACCCATTCCCTTCGAATTTCTTACCCTTTTGAACCCACCAGCTTGGTCAACTTCATCCCACGCTGTGTGTGTGTGTTTCTGTGGGAGCTCCATCAACTCCGCATGATGTCGGTTTATCCCGAGTGTCTCTGGTCACGGACTCTTTAAATAAACAAAACAGCCTGGAGTTTCCAAGTTCTTTTGCAAGAGAAACCCTTCGAAGATGTAGTTGCTGTTTGGTGAGTGTAGAGGCAAAGAAATGCCATAAAGAAATAGAGGATTACCATTTCCATCTGGAACTGAAAAAAAAAAAATGAAATGAAGGAGAGAAATGAAACTTGACAAAATGCTTTCTGAGGGGAGCTCACTGCCCTGAGGCTGGGGCCTGCCTCTCTGCCACCCTTGCTCTGGAACCTGGTGTAATGAACGGAAACTGCACTTCTCATTTTGTTTGTCACAAGAATAAGGTAGTTTCCATGAGGCCAATTCAAGGAAATTAATAGGTCTAGGGTAGAGCACCAATATTGGTGTAGTTTTAAAAAGCAACCAGGTGGTTCTAATGGGCAGTCAGGGTGGAGGGTCAGAGAACAAGATCAATCACAATAAGTCTAGTTAACATCCATCTCTGCTCATCCTTCTCTCATTTACCTGAAGACTTGATTCACAGCTCCTGACTAGCCCCCACATCTTCCTGAAATTGCTGCAGGGAGAAATTCAGCAAGTGGCCGCTGGGAACTCTGCAAGATAAGAGCAGGTGGCTGAGCACAGCTCAATCACCCAGGGGCCAAACTGCACGAGGCATGTACATGTGGAGGGTGTGGGAGGATACAGCAGTGGGACAACTGTACTGGGCAATTTAGACTTGAATCCATTGTCATCATGAACAAGGCTGCACCGAACAAATGCAGCTCCACTAGTCACTGGCTGGGACACGCCCCCTTCACTGTCCTTGAGAATACCCTTGATTATTTTTACACATCTCCTTATCTGCTTCCTAAGTAGCAGTATAAATCATTCTTATGGTCTCTCTGTTCCCTTTCTGCCTCCTTGCATCAAACTCCCTAAACTGAGTTTCTAGGATCCATAGTCCTGTTTTCACTCCAGACTTGCCCCTCTTCCCCTAGGGAGGCTCTTCTACGAGCGAGTTGTCTTGGGGGCTGGGGGTGTGGGGTCTTGCTGACAACTGCCTAAGGCAGGACCAGCCATTCTCAAGTGGTTTTAAAATCAAGTATGCAGCTACATGAATACCAAAGGAACAAGCAGCTTAAAATTAAGTAAAATGCCAAATATCTCGTACAAATGGAATAGTTAAACAAAAAAAGCAAAAAAGGAATATGGTTATGGTAACTTAGATCTATAGAATAAAGTCTCAGGAATTGGAAACGTTTCTATTAGTCGGATAGGCCAATTCCCAAAGGATGCTCTCCTCAGCATCCCTGGCATATGGCCATCGGGGCTCTCATTAAACATCCAGTGACCGAGAGTGTCCCCGTGCAAGGTGTCCCAGTCCAGTTTGGATTCATTCTAATTAAAATCCAGTTGAAGTCAAATGCCCAGTTAGAAGCCCTGTGAGTAACAGTACAGCCCTGAAGTAAACATCAGCCCATGGACAAGAAAAGGAAAAACGCAAATTGGGGAGGAAGTTTGTAGACTGCGTAACAGTGGTCTGAGATATTTATTTATGATTTTCTCTTAGAATCACTTCTGAATTGCACATTGACATGGTCTTCGCATGTCCCTATCCCGAGAATGAATATTCCCAATCAGCAGCTTCTGTTAGATAAAAAGTAGATGGCGATAAAATATTTTGAAATTTAAAAAAGTAATGCAAACTCTTACTAAAGTGAGTTTTGTTTTTTGGTTTTTTTCTTAAATAAGTAATTTGTTCTTTGAAACTCCAACTATTTGGTAAAAATGATCTCATCTTTGTTCTCTAGTTATTTAAAGGTTGTGGAGAAGTAGGGAGTGTCATAATTATCTGGGCTCCTCCCAAATTTGGACTTGTAGGAAAACTGATATAAATACGTGTAGTGATTATACAAAAAACACGGAGCATCCTTTTAGATCTGATCTTTGAAAACAAAGTTTTAACCAAGATACTGTAGGTAAGTAATATAGATGAAGAAAGATAAGGACTTAATGAGGGACACAATTTGCTCTCTGGGATCAATTCCAAATTTTAATGCATGGATTTCACTCCTTCAACCTGAAAATCTTGCTTTTTGGCTTGTATTCATCAAGATAAAGATGTCCCGTGCACATACTGTTTTCAGTATAAACCAAAACAGGTTTATTTTTAAGTGTGATTGATCCATGTAGTGCTCTGAAATGATTATATTTTCTGAGATTATATATTTCTGAGGAAAGAAGTAATCATAATAACAGCAAACATTTATTGAGCAATCACCGGGAGCCTGGGACTACAGTGGGAGCTTTACATATATTATCTCATTTAAAGAAACAGTCCTGATTTGCTTTATCTGAAGCAACTTCCTGGGTACTAGAAAATTGAATCAGCATCCTCCTAGCCTTACAGGGCACTTCAACTTTCTCAGGGTACTTTCGTATCTATAATCTCTTCAAAATCCTAAGTGGTAGATAGGGCAGATACCGATAAACGTCAAAAGATGTTGGCTGGATTTGCCTAAGGACCACCAAACATGGAGCAGCAGAGCTAAAAATAGAAGCTAACTCACATTCTGTCTTCTACCCTTATTCATGAAATGAGAAAAACTTGAATGTTACTTGCAGATTTCTTTCTAGTTTCAAAATCCCTACGCTGTAAGTCTTTGCTCGGGACTAAGAGGTAATCAGCTTTATTAAATTTCAGAGCATTTAGAAACCAGCGCTGTGTCCATTAGCTTGTGGTCAAATCTAGACCCATCACCACCTTCACAGATCTGGAGATGGGCCTGAACTTCAGAATTTCCCTTATTTCAACCAAATCGCATTGTTGTGCATGCATGTGCTGAGAGATAAATGAACTAACGTTCCTAAGAATCCTAAGCATCTTTGGGGAAGATGCAAGAAAGAGATCATTCTACCGGGGAGAAACAGACATCACCAGTAAGTCCTGTAAATATGAACAGCACATCTCAGGGCTGGTTTTCAGCGTGATGAAGGACCTAACTTTTTGCAGGGCTGAATTCTGTGGGCAAACTCTGTTAAGTTTGGGGAACTCTGTCAGAAAAGCATATCCTAATGGGGAAGCTGCATTTATTTGCTTGCTTTTCATTATTCTTGGTGTCTGGCCAGTGCTCAGCTCAGAGACAAGAGTCAATGTATTTTGTGGGTTTTTTTTTTTTTAATGACAGAGTGAGGAAATCAGAAACTTTAAAAAATCAATAGTGTGATAAATATATCTATTCACCTGCTCAGCAAGTAGTTCTTTAAAAAAAAAAAAGAAGAAGAAGATTTTATTCATCTATTTTGAGAGAGAAAGCGTGCACACCAGTGGGGGTCAGGAGGGGCAGACCGGAAGGGGTAGAGGGGGAAGGGGCAGAGGGAGAAGGAGAGGGAGCAGCAGACTCCCCACTGAACAGGGAGCCTGACTGGGGGCTCAATCCCAAGACCCTGGGATCATGACCTGAGCCGAAGGCAGACGCTTAACCAACTGAGCCACCCAGGTGTCCCAACAAATAGTTCTTGAATAGTCCCTGCCCACATGGCGTTCATAATTCAATGAGAGGGACATACCTTAAACAACTAGTCACACAAGAGACTCCAGTGGTGGCTCTCCCCTCTATCCTAGGATCGCTCCCCTCGGTCTCGTACCAGCCTTCGGGTCATCCAGTTGACCACTGCTCCTTGACCTGAGGGCTCCTCCTGCTCCGCCATGGGCCACAGGCCACGACTTACATGGCTGCTATTTACGGCTATAAAATGCTGCTTCCCCCTCAAGGCCCATGAGGAGAGCGGAAGAGTGTGAGGCAGGCCTCACCTCCCTTTGGTGCCCCATCTCTTCCTTTCTCCATAACCTCACCACACAAAGATGCGTGTGTATGTAGATGCCACTGAACGCTTGGGTGTCAAACTATATGCTAAAAATGACCAGCACTCAAGGGGAGATGAGCCCCAGAGTGAAGCCCTCTCTGAGGGAATAAATTGGTTCTGAACCACATCCTTCTGGCCTGAGCTTGCCCTTCCTCTCACTCTGAGAAAAACTTTTCAAGTCTCTGCGTACCTTTTAGGAAACTCCAGCTCAGACTGGCATAGATTTTTTAAATTATTTTATGAATACCACATTTAGAAAACTAGCAATAGTCACACAAAAAATACTGCATATAAAAATATGTTGTCTTATTCATGGTGGCTTAGGAGAGAGGGCAGTGGAGATTACAGGGCAGCTCTAGCCATCACCATCCCCAAGCCACCCTTGGAGCTGCCCTGGCCGAATCGTTTCCACTGGGGGCAGTAGGTGGGGTGGGGACGCCCTCTAAAAGTAATTCCACAGAGGAATATTAGAAATGGCAGCATTCTCCAGACAGTGGTCCCATTCCTAACATGCTATCCTCAACATAGGGAGGAGGCAGAAGGTGTTTTCTATTATTCTGTCAGAACACTCCCTGGCCCCTTTCTGGAAGAAAGTCCCAGAAGAAAGAGCATGTGGATACTGCCAGCGGCCAAGAAGGGTCACTAGGGAGGAGGCAGCATCAGAAACCCAAGGACAGGAAGATTCTACCTGAGAGCAAATGCACAGGTAGGGCGTTCAATTGACTTCATAACGCATGCCTTTCCGGAGCACCCGTCAAGCGCAGGCGCTGTACAAGCACCAAGTAATGACACGGAGGCAGGCAGGCTCTGTAACAAGGGTGGCTACCAGGCGTCGTGGAGTGAAAACGCAGGAGCAACGGAGGCAAGGATGCATCCCCATGTGGTTCCTTAACCAGGAGGGCTTGAGCAAGGGTGCAGCCTCGGCGAGGGAGCCCGGGACTCCATCCTTGGGCAGAAGAGAGCTAGGGAGCACGCTGTTCCAGAGGAGGGTCCCTCCCGGAAGGCAGGCGCTGTGCCCTGGGGTGGGAATAGTCCCTGCCGTGTTGGGGGGCAGGTAGGCCCAGGGGGAGGCGGCGGCTTGCTCTGGGCTTCCACGGGGACAGGGTGAGCCCTTCGCCGAGACTAAGCCCGGGAGGTCAGGATTTTCTTCGGCTTCCTTCGAGGCCTCTCGCAGCCTCGGACTTCAGGAGCGCCTGCAGGCTCGGTCACCGGTCACCGAAGTGCCGCAGGCGCCAGGGCCCGGCGCGCCGCCCTGGCAGAGGCCCCCCGCCCTGACCGCGCTGTCCCCGGGGCCCGTGGCCGCTTTCTCCGGTTTTACCTTTGTTTTTCCTAGTCTGTTCCTCCCTGCGCTTGTTTGTGTAAGAAAACCTCTCTCCCCGCTTCCTGTGTCTCTGCCATTTCCTCCCATTGCCACTCTGCACCGCGGCACTGAGGGCCATTGTTGTTCCCTCTGCCCCATTCCAGACCCTGGGAACGGCCCGGAGGTGCGGGACCGAGCGGAGCACGGCCGTTTCGGAACCACTCTCAGCGCCGAATGTGCCCGTACGCCGGCGGGAGCGGTGTTTGCTTGTCAGCAAGGGAAGGAAGAACCTCGGTATCAGGAGACAGCTTATTGCCGCTGAATCCTCAGACGCTCTCCAAACGGAGGTGAAGGCGGGTTCCCAGGGGTGAAGACCAGAGCTGTGGGATCCAGCCGATAACCATCTTTGGGAAAGGAAGCTGGGACCGTCCCATTTGCTTTCTGTTTTTTTTTTTTTTTTTTTGACATGTTCTTACTGCTTTTAAATTAACTGAGCAATCAACGGAGCCTTCCTTCAAGGGGAGCTCAACAGAGATCTGAAACCAGGCGCAGGACCCAGGGATGCCCAGGGAAACGCACTTAGGAATGGATTTCCTTGTGGTTCTATTCAGTGCTCTGACCTGTTATCCCTTTTCATCGGCCCACACTATTCAGGCAGCCCGCATTGTAGTGTAAGGTAAACGGCTTGGTGTTTTCCTGGCAGAGCTTAAATAGGACAGGTTCTCACAGGAGCTCAGATCCTGGGTTGTTTTCCTGAGCTCAGGGAGACAGAACTGTAAAAGAAGCTGGCCTGGGGAAAGAGGAATGTGATGCCTTTTTATTTACCGTTGAAATGCCGATGCCTGCTTATGTGTTGATCTCCAAATATAAATGGGAGGAACACTGTGGTCCATCGCCCATTAATGACTAAGTGTCACGTTGCCTTGGTTTGGGAACACTGGTTTAGCTTCATAACCAACCCTTTTTTTTTTTTTAAGTGTAATTGCAACAAAGTGAACTGAGCAAGGCTTGATATAAGACTTCAGCTTGGTTGTCCTAAGAGATGTGTTGAAAAACACACTTACTTCGTTGACTGTCGCTTAGCAGAAGTTTGTGGTTCTACTTTGGTAGTCTTTGTTTCATGAAGCTTTCATGGTTTTTGCCAGCGTCTTTCATCACATTTTTCCCATCAGTTATGACACTCAGAGCCGCTCATCAAAGAGATTTTGTTTATTTCAAGTTTTAAAGGACACCATGGTTGCCAGAAACATGTAAATTCCAGGTTTCTGAGAACAATAGAAAGTTATAAAGCACAAAGGTAATAGAAACATATCAAATTCCCTTATATGGAATAAAATTTGTGTTTTTCACTAAAGGATTTAAGCATGCCCTATGCCACTCCCATGCTGCAAAACTGCTGATCTTGGGACACAATTTCAATATTGACCTGTCTCCCTTTACAATTTCAAAAAACAATGAACCCTACTACTTAGGACCAGGAGCACATTTAAGTTGGAAAATCCTTTTCAGGGACCCCTCTTCCCAAAAAAATCAGGTTAATGATAGTAATTAGTAACAGTAAAAGTAATTTCAGAGGAGACATTCTCTTAAAAACAGCGGGACATTCTTTTGAAAAAAAAAATGGAGAGATTTCTTTTGTGAAGGAGGGTATTTTTTCAAAGATTCTTTTATTGCTGGAATTAAATCATTGCTCTGAATTGAATTTAAAATAAACTTTAGAGCATACTGAAATATTTAAGGATGAAATGCAATGATTTTTGAGTTGTGCTTCAAAATAAGAGGAGAGGTGGTTGGTGGAGTTTAGATGAAGGTAAACTGGTGAGGAATTAAAAATGTCTGTGGGTGAGGGTAAAGGAAAGTTCGTTACGGCATCTTGTCTCCTTTTGCGTGTTTCAACTAATCTATAATAACAATTTGCCAAAAACAAAGAAAGAAAGAAAAAGGAAAAAGGAACAATGAGAATCAAAAATAAATGTCTCTTTTCTGTATAGTAAGTTAACTGGTATTATTTCTGCATGTAGTTTCTCTAATCAAGGAACACTCTAGTAGCATGCACTCTGAGGCTGTCTTCTTGCAGAGATCAGACGCCTTGAAACCATTGGAAATCCAGAAATCTGAGCGGGTACGTCATTTTTCAAATGTCCAATGAAAGAAATACAAATCATGTAACGGCATGAAAACGACTTACTATTATTAACTTAGAGTTAACTTATTCCCTAGAACAAGATTTATAGGGAAAATCTGAGAAATGACAGTATTGCTAAATAAATCTGATAAATGGGTTTTTCCATCGCTGGCTCTGGAGCAAGAGAATACAGACAAGCTTGGCTGGGAGGGTCCCAGCATTCACTTCAATGGGTGGAGGTCCTTTTATGGAAAGAGAAAGCCCCCTTGGCCTGTGAAAGAGGAAGGGTCATTTTTCTTTCAGAGATGATCCTTGATTCACATTAATCTTTACTTTCTGGGAATGCATCTCAGACTCCTGTCAGCGTTCCTTCTCTGTACTGCTGACAATAGAGTCTTGTGAATCAAGATTTTTCCATCAAGGAACTGCCTCCGGGCCAGGATCCCAACTTACTTTCATCAGTTATGTTATGCGGTCCACATGAGGAGCGGATAACATGGTCCAGTATGTTGTAACTAAACACTTACGGTATTCAGAATTTGCCCCCCCAGAGGAGATTGAACAATGAGCCTTCGGCATTGCCTGGGGAAATACCTCACTTTGGTTGCACTGTATTTATAACTCGGACCATGAGAGACACAGGCTATCCACTAAACTCGCCGAAATAGCCAAGAATCCCTGCCTTGTGTGGGTTAAATAAAGATCACAAGTTACAGCAGTTGGCCTCAGAGCATTGAACGGGCCTCTCCCCAGACACTCATTCTGCTTATCTGGAATCTTAATTCCAGTCTGCACCTTTTGATCAGGCAAGCCCCAGACCACGGACGACTTATCGAAGGGGCTGGAATTTGCACTGAGCCCCATGCACTCCATCTTACTGGCCACTTGCAGGCTGGATTATGGGACTAACACTTCAACACTCACAAGTGGAGGCCTGGGAGTGGCTCCTGGTGTCCATCACAGGCGAGGTGCCACGAGTCAAGTGGGAGGTCAAGCGGAACACGCCAGAAGGCCTCCCACAGCCTCTGTGGCTCTTCCCTGCTCTCTGCGTTAACAGAAACATCCTTCCTTACGACACAGCAGCAGGGGTATTTTTCCTTTTGAATGCAAGCATGAAACTCGGTTTCCGAGTCTACCTTCTGGGCACATCCTCTCTTCTTCGGGGTGGTCTTGTCCCGCTGTCTCATGGACTTCCCATCTCTCCGCGGGAGCTGGCCCCCACCTGTGCAACAAGCCCCGGGAAAGCCTTGCAATCTTCCCGCCTGCCTGGATTTTGTTATCAGCCTCTAGGCTGGCCGGCTCCTGGGGTCCACTTGCAGGGACAGCAATAGTCCCCAGGCCTTCAACCCATTTCCTAGTTAAGCTGGACAGTTACTAAAATTAATTTCTACTCTGCTCACAATCTCATTTTTCCATCACATGTGCCCCAAACCCTAATTCAGAGCCACCCTAAAAATTATAAAAAGAAGCATCTGTAAACTTCCGGTGGCCCCTCTCCCTGACTTCACCCCTCCATTCCCTGTGTCCTCACACTAACTCCTGGAGTCGCAGAGGCCCTTCATGGTGAACTCCTACCTTGTCCTGCCATTTTGTGTAGTTTCTTCTCCAGAACTTTCTTTTCATCTTCTGGAGTATCAAAATTCACTTTCTTTGCATCACATTTCTTTCTGTCCCATCCCAGTGAATTATCCCATGGAAAACAAGTTTGAATACTGATTAACACAAACATGTTAAGAGATAAACAGGGTTACACGTGTGATCCAGTGATGTAAACAAAAGAAATGTTTTTATGCCAGAATTCTCAAGTATCCAGGGAGGCGATGGGCCCGAGAAAAAATTATTTAGGGGCAAACTGTCCATTCTTGTCACCTATTTCCATACACACAGTCAGTCCTTGCTCTATAACGCTGATTCTGATTTGTTTCCCATCAACTTTCCCCAAGATTGTACACTGTCCACCTTCATTTCAGCTGGAAGTCACCCTTCCACATCTGGACAGCTGTCAACACAGCTGCTGTCCACTCGGGGAGATGGTGTGACATCACGGAAAGAGCCCCAGCTTGAGAATCAGGCAAACTTAAATTCCAGGCCCAAACCCACCACCTGCTAGCCTGGTAACATTGGCAAGTCATTAACTTCTTAGAGCCCTCAGTTTCCTCATCTGTAAAATGGGAATCTGTCACTTACTTCCAAGTTGCTGAACAAGGTGATGGTATTTAATGGAGCAGTAGCCTTGAAAGCAAGCTCTACCAGCAGTTCTTGGAATCACAGCTTTGAACATAAGTGTCATCTGACTGCAGTAAATACGGGTTACCTTGCTTGTCACTTCTCATTTTCCATTAATAATTGCTTCATTCAACACTGCAGAACTAGCAAATAACAGCCTACCTATTGACCTCAGGTGTTAGAAAACTCAGGAAGATACTGAAATAATTTGAAGCCAATTTTTGGCATATTCCAGACTACTTCGTGTGATCATGGGAAGTTTAAAAATAAATGGAAAAGGTGTAAAAAGTGAAAAAATGAAAATGTTTTGCTATCACTCTTCCCGCTGAAGGCAGGAATTGTACCCACACTAAAATTTTGAGTTTAAAGACTAGTATCGCTCTTAAATGGCATAAACATCAGACTTTCCAACCTGTCCCTTGAAAACAGTCACTATAAAGTGATAAGGCCTGCTGTGAAAGAAGTCTTCCCAAGTGACAAACCTAAAATTTCCCTCCATTTTGACACTTCCAGAGGATCCTAAAAAATCCATGAATTTTCCATCTGGTGAAATGTCATATTTATATGCAAAAATAGTTGTCTAAGCAGACCTTGGGAAAAGATAACATTTACTGATTCTTTAAGCGAATCAGGAAGGGAAATGTATTTGACTAAAACCGTGACCTACTCTTACCGTAGTGATTGCTCTCTCCTCAAAGAGCCAGGCTCTCACAGTTTAACTCACCAAATCCTTCTTTAATCAGTTTGTGCTTTTCACGTAATAGTCAAAACTTGTCTGCCTCCTGGACTGGGAACAGAGGTAAAATAAATATTTTCTTTATTTCACATGGAGTCACTGCTTGTCAATCTGGGATGAGTTGGTCAACTTGGTTAAAAAGTTTGAAATAACAAGAAAAAAGGTGGATATTTTTTATTACTCCCAGTTCAGAGTTGAGGCTTCTTCAAAGGCTTTAGGAGATTCTGGGTGTGCCCAAGGTTGCCTGGACCTTGGTGGCAGAACTGAGACTCAAGCCCAGGTGGATCTGATAACACGCTGGTATATTGAGGTCAGCGGCATAGACGGGCCTTGTGGGAGCCAGTCGCCTTCTGTTGTTCACTTCACCTGACCCCAGGCCAGGCATCCTTCCAGAGCGTGCTGTTGTCTCAAGCGGTGCCTGCTGGAAAAGCGAGAGAGAGCAACACACACACCCCTGCCAGAGCCAGCACCAGGGGGTGCACGTTCCAAGAATGAGGCGATGGGGATGGGGCTGACTTCTGTTGCTCTGTTCTCTTAGAACCCTGGTCCTCCCGCCGTGCTTCAGTTTGGAAAAACAAACCTGTAAATTCTTCCTCCCCCACATGCCTCAATAGGCCCCCTTCAGAATTTATTCACCGTTGACAAACCCTCATACTTCTTTCCCCTCACCCAAGACATCCCAGCTATTCTTCCTTTCAAAGATTTTCATGATCCATTCCCTCATTTCTACTCCTACTGCCTCCACTCTGGTCCTTTGTTCTATAGTTTCATATCTAGGGTTTTGCAACAAGCCCTGAACTGCTTCCCTAGTTCCCAGAAAGCCCCCATCACCATCTGCAACACAGAGAGATCGAATCGCAAACATGGTCCCCGGTGTATTTCGTATGGCACATCCAGATTTATCAGCCTGAAGTCCTGTTGGCGTGATGGAAAGGGCACAGCCTGTGGGGCCAAAAGACCGGTTCTGGTGCTGATTCTATGGCTGATTAGTTCTTTGACTTTGGTTGAGTTATAGAAAAGATTGAATTGAAAAGCTGAACTAGATTAAATGGTAAATCGAGTGAAGGTGAGGTCCAAGGTTCCCACTGGGATAGCCCAATCTGCTACTCATTTTCCCTTAGCCCTACTAGGATCTATTTTATAACCTGCTTTGTATCCTGGAGGGCTGCCGCCTATGGATGGTATCACTGGTTTCTCCCCAGCTGTCTTCTTCTCTGCCAATGGGAGATAGGCAGAGATGGGAGAAAGGGAGGAGAGAGAAACTGGGGTATTTGTTCCCTGCTGTCTCTCTCCTACTGGGCAGACGCTCCTACAAAATCCCAGCAACATGATTTTCTTCCTTTGCCTTTTCAGACCGAACAGTGCTAATTCTTTGAGAGGCGCAGTTCTCAAAAGTATGGTCCCCAGACCAGCAACATTAGCATCACCTGTAAAGGCACATTTACAGGTCCTGTCCTAAATTTACTGAATGAGACATTTAGAGGGTGGGATCTAGTCACCTCCGTTTCTAACAAGCTGTTAGATAAGTCTGGCACTCAACAAAGTTTGAGAGTTACTGTCGTAGAAAAAGTTGCTGGAGCTGACCTGAGTCTCTGGTTCAGTAGGTTAGGGAGCAGGGTTCAACACTGTGCCTTTCTTTCTTCTTCCTTCCTTTCTTTCTTTCTTTCTTTCTTTCTTTCTTTCTTTCTTTCTTTCTTTCCTTCTTTCCTTCTTTCCTTCTTTCGATTTTATTTATTTATTTGAGAGAGAGAAAGCCAGAGACAGAGCATGAGCAGAGGGGGTGGGGGAAGGTGAGGGGCAGAGGGTGAAGCAGATTCTCTGCTGAGCAGGGAGCCCAACATGGGACTCAATCCTAGAACCCCGAGATCATGACCTGAGCCAAAGGCAGATGCTAAACCAACGGAGCCACCCAGGCGCCCCAACACTGTGCATTTCTAACACTTCTCAGGGGAAGCCTCAGCTGCTCACCCCAAAACTACAATTTGAGGACCCCAGCTCTAGATCAGCAGCCAAGTATCTCTTCCTCCTGCTAAGGAAAGCAAGCTTTCCCTCATTTATAGATCTTCTAATGAGTTCATCCACAGCAGATGCTGCCTAAGGTAATACCACTTCTCCTCGAAACCTACTCACATCCCCCAACAGCTAGCAATCCTACACACACCCACACACACATACACACACGCACACATATGCACACAGACTACCTACAGGCTCACTAGGAGAGTTAAATGCCAGTGTGGTTTAGAAGAATTGCAAGGTTTACTCCTGAAGGAAACCCAACTCATTCTAACTAGAGGAGTTATAAGATCTTGCAAATTTTTATAGACAATGTATGAATTTACTAGGGTTTCCGTAACAATTACCACGGGCTGAGGGGCTTAAACAAAAGAAATTATTTTCTCACGGTTCTTGAGGCCAAAAGTCCAAGATCAAGGTATTAGCAGGGTTGATTGCATTCTGATGTCTCTCTCCTTGGCTTCTAGATTGCCCTCATTTCCCTGTGTCTTCACATAGTCTCTCCTCTGTGCATGTCTGTGTCCTGATCTTCTCTAATTATAAGAATATCAGTCATATTGGATTAGGAACCACTCATAAGACCTCATTTTATCTTAATTACCTCTGTAATTGCCCTATTCCAAATACAATCACATTCAGGGGCACTGGTGTTTAGAATTTCAACATACGAATTTTGGGTTCACATGGTTCAATCAATAACAAACAAGATCTTGGGAAACATGACCACCAAAGTAGCTGGAGCATGAGAGGAGAATGGAAACATCCAATAGATTGGACCAAGGAACACAAAATATAAATTGGATGGGACTGAATGTCTTGATAGGAGTGCACTCACAAAAGCCTAACACAGTGGTTCTCAACCTTAACAGCACATTGGAACAACCTTCAAAAAATACCGATGATGCTGGTGTCCAACCCTAAAGATTCTAATTTAACTTTTCTGGGGTATATCCTGGGCATCAGGAATTTTTTAATTGTCCCAGATAGGTACCACGCTTGAGAACCACTGCAGAATAGTTTCCTTAGCCAGTTAATTGGACCAGTAAATGAGGCTGAAATATCACCATTGCCCTTGGAAGCATAAGGAGTCCAAAAACTTCAAAAGGTGGGAGTGTTGGAATGAATTTATTATGTGTACACCACCCAACCACCCTCACCCCTGGTCCACCCCATCCCCACTTCAGAAGACCCATGTGACACTCCCCTATTAAGAAATGCCTTAGGGAGAGAAAGCTCTACCTTAGAAAGCTCTACAGAGATGCAGGGGTGTCTCTATGCCAGAGATGGGGGAGGGGGATGCTAGTGTGGAGGTGGGTCCTGATTTCAATGGCAATATGGAATCCCAGGGTGGAGACTTGGAAGGAGTAATTACCATAATAGACCTCAGAAACACGGAGAGGTGGTCAGTGTCAGACCTGAAAAACTCTGGTAGTTGCTTATAGATCACAGAGCCCTTAGGAATGGGAAAGATGGGCAGGTTACCAGGGTGTTAGTTGACCCACATATCTGAAAAAACTCTAGGTTTAATCAGTAGGAACTAGGCTAGTTCACCTGGAAAAAACTCTCAGATGCCATCCCCCTACCACCGTCCTCAGCAGATGTACCCGAATCTGCAAAGGGAGAGGAGGGGACATTTTTTGAAAAAGTATTCAAGTGAGGCTATTAGGTCCTGGCCTTTTCTACCTCCTCTTGAATTGTGAATAAATGGATTAAATGAGTTTTGTTTGGGGCCTTGTTAGGTCAAAGACTTCATGGCTCTGTGACAATGTTAATCTCATGTCAGTCAAAATCCTTCGGTAGTTCCTGCGTGACCTCCAGGAAACAGCAAATTCCTTACTCTGGCATTCTGTTTCCTGCGCGGTCGTTTAATGCTATCTGTCCTGTCTCATCTTCCAGCAGCATTCCAGCAGTGTTTCCCAGCCTTTGTCATTTACGGCTCATCTTGAAAATGGTCATCCTTGCCTGCGCTCCGGTAAATGGTCAGAGCTAATCACAGCTGGGCGTGGCTGCTCTCACGGCCCCAGCCCCTTCTGGGTAATCCCAAAGGCGAGGGGATCAGTGTCTCACACACCTCTTCCCATCCAAGACACACCTTTGCACTTTCCTCAGGAGAGTTCTTCTGGTTGTGAGGATCTGTGGGCCCACAAAAACCCTCTCTCCATTTCAGGGTTGTCCGTTCTTATGCTATGTAAAAAGCCTTATTCATGAACATCTCTGCGTCTTTACTTTCCCACTTGTATATTCCTACTTTATTTGTTTCTGTCTATCCAAACCCAGCGCATCCTCTGATAAGCAGTGGGCATCCCCTAATCTTCCAAGAAGTCTCCTGGACAGTGCGATTCCCAGTGCCTGTTCTCTGGCACAGTTCCTTGACATTGAATTGTAATCTACCTTGAATTGCTACTACATTTCACTTGAGCTTACATGTTTCAGGGCCAGACTCCAGAAACTCAACAGTTTTGAGAAGGCACTGGCAGCACAGCTGCCTTCTGGGGCATTGGCAGAGAATGATTCATCACCAGAGTGACTGGAGCATGAGAGGAGAATGGAAATACCAAGCAGTGGTCAAGAAGGTTCTTCCACAAACCACCTCTGAGGTGCTCCTGGGGACTTCACACTGTCTGTAGGGGTCACGTGTTTCCAGTCCCAGCTGGGATGGCTCAGGAAAGCTGGGGTACTCAGAGGAGGTGGAGCTTCTCAAAATCAGAAAGCATATCCATATCTTAGGGAGTGTGTATGCAATAAATATGCAAAGACTCAATAGATACTGCTTCAAATTAATTAAAATCCCACTAGAGAGTCTTTATCAATCAATATTTTTAGGGGCAAGAAACAAAAGCTGTGATTCGCTTAAGCACAAGAAAAGAGTTTGCTGAAAAACTACTTGGCTGCACACAGCTTGGGAGGGAAGGCGACGCATCCAGTCCCGGGGAAGGGCAGAAGCCAGGGTAGTGAGCGTCTCCTCCCCTGGAGCTGCTGGGCTCCCCCCTGGGCACGGCTACCACTCCAATCACCTTCGGTACCTGTGTGTCCGCACAAGATCCCAATCCCTAAGACACTGTCTGGTCTAGCCTCAGTCATGTCCCTGGCTGGGTGGGGGCAGGGGCACAACAAAGTCACATAAAAATGGGGAAAGGGCATTTCCCCAAGGAGAAGATGATGAACAGGAAAAAAAAAGTAATAATTGTCTACCACGATGCCCAATAGCTTTTTCTATCTGAGTAACTGACTTTTTGATTCAGCATTAACATTTCATCTCACTTTATTGTTGACAACAATTTTGACATATACTATCTACTGTAATCTCATTTTAAAACTCCTGAGTTAGGTTTTGTTTATGGTTTCCTTTTAGAGAAAAGGAAACTGGGTCTAAGAAAGGTGTCACTTATACAGAGCCGAAATCTGAATCCAGTAACAAACTTCAAACTCTCTTCATTATATGACACTGTTACCTTAAAAATAAAAGTTTTTCTTTTTAATATGGCGTTTTAGAATCAGTCCTGGATCAATTTGGACTATGTATATGCAGTATTCTTCCAACATACAAAACTTCTATAATAATATGAACAAAAAATAAGTAGGAGATACTACAAAATCCATCATATGCTAGATTTTACTCAATTAAATTAAATTCAGTAAATGTACTGACACAAGCAGGATACATCCCAGATGCTAGGGAATCAAATAAATATGAGATCCAGTCTCTGTACTCCCATAGGTCAAATTAGGTCATCTAACTAAATAAAGTAGACATCTAAATAAATAAGTACAATAGAGATACTTCAGGAACATTGTATTTCAATTGTCTGTTTACTTCTATTTCCTGGACCCCAAGCCTCTTGGGGTCAGGGATTGTGCCTTTTTTGTATTCCCAGCACTGATCACAGTGTCTGGGACAGAGTAGATTCTCAATAAATATTTATAGAATAAATAAATTAATTCATGAAAAAAGATAAGTGGAATGGAAACCCAGTTGAAAGAGGGATTATTTTTATTTCTGTTTTATTTTTTTTTTAAAGATTTTATTTATTTGACAGAGATAGAGACAGCCAGCGAGAGAGGGAACACAAGCAGGGCGAGTGGGAGAGGAAGAAGCAGGCTCCTAGCAGAAGGAGCCTGATGTGGGGCTCGATCCCATAATGCCGGGATCACGCCCTGAGCCGAAGGCAGACGGTTAACCGCTGTGCCACCCAGGCGCCCCTATTTCTGTTTTAAGCAAAGCTATATTTTGACAAATGGTAGGATGAGTTTTTAAAGAACCCATGAGAACAACTCACCTGCAGGCTGAAGGTGTGCTGTTACCCATGAGTTCCTTGTCATGCTCATGACTAGAAAGGCCTCAGCACACTAAGAGGGGCGCTGGGGACTCTAGACGCTACTTTCGCATTGTTGTGTAGAAACAAATAGATAATCTGTTCCAACAGATACTTTACAAACTAGCTTTGCTCCCTTAAGACCTACTTCCAATGTCCTCACCACTGCTGCATTTAAATCTAGTCCCTTGGCCAACACTTCTACAGTCTTCATTTTCTCAAACTGTCGGTACCACGTAAATTGTCCACATAGGCACTATATTATCATCTTTTTTTTCTCATGGAAAGTACACTTACTGGTTTATGTATTCATTATTCCACTAAGCATAGAGCCCTCTACTGGGTCCCCTGTGATTCAGGGTCCTACATCCCTCTAACTCAAAGGTAAAAAGCACTCCATCATTTCTCTCTAAGCTCATTCCCCCTGGTACGAATACATTGCTCGTTAGACATTCAGCAAAAATATCTGCCATCTGACAAGCTAAATGAAAGCATCTCCTCTCCCAAAAGAAGTGAGACAACTACTGTCTTTGTTCCAGTGTGGCAGAGATCCCAAATGATAGATCCACTCTAACCCAGTTAGAGTGTCAAAGAGGCCAAACCTAGGGAAGCTCCAGGGTCGTTGAGAGTCACTTAAAATACTCTGACATCTCAGATCAGGTCACCGGTTGGAAAAGGGGATTCCTGAAATACCTGGATCTGGAAAGCTTGGAAGTCCTGCCTCTGGGATCCAAAAGCATGCCAAAAGTCAGCTGCTGTTTTGGGCACACTTTGAAGAAACCACATTTGGTGGCTGGTTTAAATGTTTGTCTTTGATTCAGAGCTCCTATTTGATCCTAGACCAAAATATGTATCCCAAATTGCAAACAAAGCTGTTAAAATATCAGAATGACCATGGAGGGTAGTCTTCAGAAGCAGATCCAAAGGCACATGTACAAGCAAAGCCCTGTGGCCACTTCACAAACCTTCAAAGTACCAAGTTCAACTCAAAACATATGGCAGCACAGGGTACGAAAGGAGCCTTTCACTTCCTGGAGAGACGCCCGTCTTCTCCCGGTAGCGCTGAGAAGCCCTGCTGCAGGAGAGGCTCATGAGAAAATGCAGTGGCCTGTGGGAAGCACATTGGTGGCCTGTCTCCTGTCTCGCTGTCCGTGCGGTAATGCTGGAAGTTGTCCCTGCAGCTGGCACGAGCTGGTATCTTATGTTGCCTAAAGAAACTTGGAAACTACTTTATTCACATCATTCAGATGTAGACCTTCTCATGTGGGAGACTGTTTGGGGCCAAGTAAGATCCAGTAATTAAGTAATTATTAATAAAAATTAATTCTTTAAGTCAATAAAACTTGTGGCCACAAGATTTTAAGCCCCAGATTACCATAAACACGGGAGAACGCAGTGTTTTGTTAATTGGATCTTCTAGTTACACAGAGTTGCTGTGTATCCCATACACAGACCACCAAGTTAAAAAAATAGAAGACAATATGTTCACCTACCACGAAAACCATACTGGGCAAAACCATTCTTGGTTCTGAAGTGCCTTAGAATATCATGGGCCTTAGGGTCCCCATTAAACATGTCATTTTTAAGAACCGTGGAAGAATAAACTCACTCCCCACAGACTTACCCTGGGATGTGCTCTGTTAAACAAATTCTTCACATTAACTTAGTTACTTGTGATTTCTTTCTTTCTCATAAAATGAAGCTCAGTGTATGAAAAGAGAAATCCTATTGGTTTGAATGTGGGAATCTAGATGCAGAAACTCAGATTCCCACGTCCAGATATAACCAGCTTTTTTGCTGTACATATTTTTACATGGCTGAAATGATGCTGCACAGAAAAAATATATTCTTCTTTTTTAATGTAACAGTCTCTCAATCATGAGAATTTTTACATGTCATTGAAATCCCTTATTAACAAGTTATAATTTCTATACAGTATCAGGTCAAATAGATTCATTGTAATATACAGCTTCTCATGTTTGGAAATGTAAAAAAAAATTGTTTCTATCATTTAGCTATTATAAATATTGTGATAATTTTCATGTGTTAATCTTTGTCTGATCATTTCCTTAAAATGATTCCTTAGAAATGCAGTTATGGGGGCGCCTGGGTGGCACGGCGGTTGAGCGTCTGCCTTCGGCTCAGGGCGTGATCCCGGCGTTATGGGATCGAGTCCCACATCAGGCTCCTCTGCTGTGAGCCTGCTTCTTCCTCTCCCACTCCCCCTGCTTGTGTTCCCTCTCTCGCTGGCTGTCTCTATCTCTGTCGAATAAATAAATAAAATCTTTAAAAAAAAAAAAAAGAAATGCAGTTATGATCAAAGTGTTTGGTTCTTGGATGTTAACTATTGTGGTGATCATTTCACAACACATATGTGTATTAAATCATTATGTTGTGCACCTTAAACTGACACAATGGTATATGTAAATTATATCTTAATAAAATTGAAAATAAAACCAAATATTTGGCTTATGATATAATTTCTCCACAAGCTTACCAATTTACTCTTTCTATATATGATATGATATAAACAAATACATGATGTATATTTATGTATCAGTAATACATATATAATAAGTGCTATATGTGCATATATATAATTTCCCTATAGGTTTACAAATTTATCCTCCATTAGTAGTATTTTTAAGTACCCATTTTACCACTATCAACAGCACTGAAATTTCACTTTAATTAATTTTTAATTTAAGATTTAGTCTTTCTCTTCACACATCTCTCCTGGTAGGTAGCCATGTCTAATCTCTCATATGGTTATCTGGCAAGTTCTTCTGAATACAAACATTTATTTAAAAAAAATATTTTAAACCTACAACATATTATGAGGTTACATTGTATTCTGCAATAAGAGTTACTCTTACAATTCTCTATGATTGGGAAGACATAGAGGTTGTCACATAGGTGGAACACAAAAAATCTCTCCGCTACGCCCTGATATATGTAAAACATGACAAGGAGAGTCTGTTACACTTTAGTATTTTCTGTGGAAGGGATATATTTGGGTTCTCATCATGCTTAGAAAATTTATCAGAAGATCCACATTCCTGTTCAAGTTATTATGCTCAAATGCTATAATACAAAAAAGAGGACATGAAATGCTCAATAAAAATATGAAAGTCCATGTTTCCTTCTTTATTTGAATAGCTATCTCAAGGAAGAAAAAAAGTCTCTCTCAAACTGAAGAGGAGAGAACTATGTGTCTGCTTTTTTCACTTCTCAATCTCCAGGTCCCTTAAGTGGGGTAATGCTGTCTCAAGAAGTAATGGGTGGCTCAGTGGGTTAAGCATCTGACTTTTAATTTTAGCTCGGGTCATGATCTCAGGGTCGTGAGATCGAGTCCCTGTCAGGCTCTGTGCTGGGTGCGGAGCCTGCTGTAGTGATGGTGAGCATACCCAACGCCACAGAACATTACGCTTAAAAATGGCTAAAATGGTAAATTTTATGTTATATGTATTTTATACCTCTCACCATCCCCCTCCAAGAAGAAAACAATGGAGGCTCTTCTGGTTTTCTCTTGACTTTCTTGAGCCTCCTGCTGTCTGTTAACCAGCCGGTATGAATCTATCACAGCCTGGGAGCTTCTGGGAGCTTCACATTATCTGAGAACTCAGAAACTCTGCCCCAGCTCTTCTTCCAAGTCAGCAGCAATGTGAGTACAGCTTTTCCTCAAGTTACGATGGGGTTTTGTCCCAATAAATCCATCATAAATGGAAAATATCATGAGTTGAAAATGCATTTAATACATTAACCTCCCACCCATCATAGCTTAGCCTGGCCTACCTGAAACGTGCTCAGAACACTCCAGCTTATTTTATAACAGAGCGTTGACTATCTCATGGAATTCAGTGAATACTGTGCTGAAGTGAAAAACAATGGGATGGGTACGGGATGGTTGTGGGCATATCGGCGTTCACACTCGTGATCGCGGGTCTGACTGGGAGCTGCGGCTACCACGGCCTCTGCCCAGCATCTCGACAGAGGATCTTACCACACATATCGCTAGCCTGGGAAAAGATCCAAATTCAAAACCCGAAGTACAGTGTCTCCTGACTGCATATCGCTTTCGCAGCATCGTGAAGTCAGTAAATCCTACGCGGGACCATCGTAAGTCAGGTCTTTTCAGGCATGAACATAGTATATTTGGAAAAGGAATCCCCAAAGAGTAGCAGCTGCTGTTTCACGACTGCTTGCTGACCGGCAGACACGATTCAGGCCCGGCCTACGGGCGCGGTCACCACACGTGTACCTTGTGCTCTGCAATGGGCGGGTTTCCGGAAATGCAGTGTGTACATGAGATTAATAAAAGGAATCATTTCCACAGAGATGAAAAGGACAACCGTATTTCAGTTATATAAAGCAAATGGTCCAAAGGAGTCTAAAATACAATAATCCACCTTTTAGATATACCCTTTAAGCATAAAATCTTGCTTTGTTTGTATAATCAATGCCCGTCCCTACCCCCACCCCATCAAAAGCCCACATCAACTTACTTCTTGGCAGAAACTAAATGAAAACACCAGTAAATGTAAATAAAATGTTATCATAGCTATAAGAATATGTTAAAGAATTAGAGAAACCATTTTAAATACACAAAAATTAAAATAGTAAGATATTTTATGTATAAATATATAATATATAATAAATTATATATTTATTATCTAAGAGCGGCTGAAATGCCTGGAGCACTTACTCTGAGCCAGGCACTGTCCCAAGTCCTTACTTGTATTTACCCTTCATTCCTAACACAGTCCTTACCAGGTGTGACACTACGACTGCCTCATTTTACAGATTAAACGAGAGCCAGAGAGTTTGGTCATTTACCCAAGGCTTGCAATTAGCTGCAGTGCTCTAAAGCTGTGCACAGTACTGCTTTTCCAGACCATATCTAGGATCTTACCCTGTACCCGAGATGGCCACAGCCAGAAGGGGGAAAACTGAGGCTGAATTTGGGCTATAGATAAAAAGCACCTGCTGGCTTTTGCAAGTCCTGCAAGCACCTCTTTGAAAAACGACCGTAGTTCACATCTAAAGAAAACTGGAGAACTAGTTTGTCTTCTCCTGACAGTTTGTTTAAGCAGCTAAAGCAGCTACACTACTGCTATGCCTCCCGATTTTCCCGTGATTAGAATTGTTCCCTAGAGGCGTCAGTTAGGGCGTGACCGAAGAGTGATGAAGACACGCATATATGACCAAGCTCAGGCCGGTGTGGCATCTTTCCCTGCATGCTCGAGTCCTGCACGTGGTTAATTTCCATCACGACGTACCCCTATTGGGATGATAGTGCGGACAGAGTACTATACAAATAGAAACTCATCCTCTTCAGATCCTGCACATTAGAAAGACCAGAGCCTTTTGCAGACCCTATTTCCTCTGTCCTGCAAGCCTTTGTTCTTTCCCCTACCCACCCTTGATCCCCAACACCAGCCCCATGCTTCCTACCCGGGGTACAGTCCAAGAGAGGAATCAGTGAGGTCTTCAAACTTCTGCTTACTGAATTCAACAAAACCAAGCCCAGGATTTTGGGGGTGGCAATGGAGGTGGTGAGAATAACTTCCAATTGGACCCATCTGCAAATACTTGGAAGCTCTCAGATCACAGCTGGCTGGGAAGAGGGCTTGGAGCATTGGTAACTATCAGTGCTCTACACTACTCAATTAAGCCAATGAGTATCCTCTGGGAAAGCAGCCATACCCCCTCCCCTCCTCTCAGACATAAAGCACATCTCAACAAAGCTCGTGAGTCAAAGGTTGCCATTAGTGACCAACTCATTTATTTATTTCCTGATTTTCCATCTTTAGGACTACTTCCACATCCATAAAACAAAGAATCTTTATGCTATATTTATTCCCAAGAAAGTGTTCCAGTGTCAATATGGAAATTATGACTACAGAAGTGGACAAAGTGTGGACAACTACCATGCATTTAAGTTCTTCCTCTATAGGAAAAGGATTAGAGGCAGAAAGAACACCAGAAACTTCTAGGCCTTTCCTTTACCTCGTGACTAGAAGCAAATCAATCATTGGATTCCCAGAGCTGCAGGTTCTCATCTGGAAAACAGAGATAACATTCCTAGGTCTTCTTTTTTCATCTGGGTGTGCAACAATCAAATGGAGTAATGTAATTAACAATATAATTGAAAGGGCTGTGTCAACGATCCATTAAGGACTACATGAGTAATAAGCTATCACCACCTAAGGTGATAAAGGAGATGTTCTGCCTATAAACAAACTAGATAATGACTTTTTTTTTTTTAAGATTTATGTATTTATTTGAGAGAGAGAGCACGCACACAGGTGGGAGGGGTAGAGGGAGACAGAGAATCCCAAGCAGTCTCCATACTCAGCATTAGAGCCTAACACAGGATCTCACGACCCTGAGATCATGACCTGAGCCAAAACCAAGAGTCAGATGATTAACTGACTGCGCTACCCGGGCGCCCCTAGACCATGACTTCTTAAGGGTGTTTTTGGATCTCATGTTTTATAGTTTAGCAAACGAAGATATACTTTGCCATTTAATGCAGTAGACTGTCACATTCAATGAGTCCACAGTAGCTTAGGCCATCTCATAGTGTTCATACCCCCCCCAAATACATTGCATATTTGTTCATATGGAAATTAATCACATGCTACTTAATGGTGTTATGTATTATTATTTACCTCTTTTTAAATTTAATTTTTCACATGCAAATATATGTCTCATATCCTCAACTAGACTGTAAATCCCTTCGGGACTATTTGATGAGTTTGCTCTCTGCATGTTAAATGGGATGGTATGTATCAAAGACATGGTAGTGTCTAGCACATGGTAAGAGCTCAATAAATAGTCATTATTATTTTTTTTCAGAGGACAGAACATAGATTTGGGTCCAGAGTATGTACAAAGAATCTTTATGCTATATTTATTTCCAAGAAAGTGTTCCAGTGTCGATATGGAAATTATGACTACAGCAGTGGACAAAGTGTGGTCAACTACCATTTAGGTTCTTTCTACATAGGAAAAGGATTAGTAGGATGATCAATTAAGTCTTTCAAGTAGGAAACTCCACACTATGGGATATTGTTTGAAGACTCCCTTGAGCAATAATCATATAGAACTTCAAAAGAATATTTGAGACCCCCTACAAAATGACATTTCCAACTGAGCAACAGTATTTAAGAGATAAGAGCAGGCAGTGATGATGACCACAGGCTTCAGAGTCAGACGGACTCTGGTTTGAATATCTACTCCAGCTCTTCCTTGATGTGTGGCCTTGGCCAAATTACATCACTCTATCAACTCCTAATGAGAATAATAATACCTGCTCCAGTGTTGTGGTAATGAAAGGAATCAATGTAGGCAAAGAAATGACACCGAAACAAATGGTAGTTGTTACTCCTGTTATTAAGAGTCCAATAATTTTGGGTTTTAGGATTGAGTAGTCTACTGTCGGAGAAAGATTAACATGTTCAAAAAGAAAGAGAAATGAGAATTTAGTCTGACCATCTCCTAGTCTACCAACCCAATCTTCACACTTTGGGAATTAAGTAGAACAGATAGACCAGATAGCTCATATATGAACACATTTAGTGCCTATATTTTTCTGGAAAAAGTGTTTAAAATTCTAGAAAATGTATGTTTAGTTGTTGAAGCGCGTGCCTTTCTGGCTTAGACTAAGATTGAGTTAGTTACCATCAAGGAAATGCAAATCAAAACCACCATGAGATACCACCATGTCCACTGGGGTGACTATAATCAAAAAGACAAACAATAATACATTTTGGTGAGGATGTAGAGAAAATTTTGGAATCCTCATTAGCCACTGGTAGGAATGTAAAATGGAGCAGCCACTTTGGAAAACAGACTAGCAAGTCCTCAAAATTTTAAGAGTTACCATTAGAATTAGCATCAAAGTTACCATATGACTCAGCAGTTCCACTTTTGGGAATATACCCAAAAGAAATGCAAACGTATGTCCGCACAAAAACTCCTACACAGATGTTCATAGCAGCAATATTAATAATAGCCAAAAAGTGGAAATAACACAAATGCCCACCAACCGATGAATCGTTAAACAAAACATGATATATCTGCACAATAATTATTCAGCTCGGGAAAAAAATGAAGTATTGGAAAATGCTATGTAGCATGGATGAATCTTGGAAATATTACATCAGGTGAAAGAAGTCAGTCACAAAAAGCCACACATTATGTGATTCCATTTATATGAAGTGTTCAGATTGGGCAAATTCATAGAAATATAAAGTAAATTAGTGGTTGCTCAGGGCTGGGGATATTGGGGGGGGAATGGGGAATGATTGCTAATGAGTACAGGGTTCCTTTTGGGAGTGATAAAAATATGTGAAATTGTGGTGATGGTTGCCCAGTTCTGTGAATATATATACTTAAAACCATTGAATTGTACACTTTAAATAGATGGATTATGTGGTATGGGAATTATATCTCAATAAAGCTGTTAATTTAAAAGATTGGATTAGCGCTATATTAGAAAGACCTCACTAATTTACAGAAAGACTAAAACATCAAACCAACAAAAATATCACTAACAGAACAATAAAGATTGTTTGAAAAGTTTTTATTTTATTTTAATTAATTAATATATTTATTTTAAAGATTTTATTTATTTGTCAGAGAGAAAGGAAGAGAGCACACACAGGGGGAGTGGCAGGCAGAGGGAGAAGGAGGCCCCCCACTGAGCAGGGAGAGAGTCTGATGCAGGACTCAATCCCAGGACCCCAGAATCATGACCTGAGCCTAAGGCAGATGTTTAACAGACTGAGCCACCCAGGCATCCCATATTTGTAGAGTTTTCAGAGATATATATACATCACTAAAATATAGCTATAGTTGACAGCTCCCTTTTTTTGACAGGTGAATTTTTAAATGTGCTATAATATACTCAAAAATTAATTGGTAACATACGACTCCTTACACTGATAAGCTTTAGTAAGCTACCTAGCTATTAGATTTATAATAGACTATAAAACATTTTAAAAGAAAGATAATTAACTTCAAATTGCATTTTGTTTCTATCTGTTCCATTTCGTTCCAACTGTTGATACCATCAAACTCTTGAAGTATTTGTATTAATAGAATTTTTAGACCTTTCTAATCAACCAATAGAAATGTTATAAAAATTATGGACAATAAGGGTTACCAAAATATGTAGTTAAGAAATTGAAAAGATAAAGCCTGTGAACTAGTTATAATCTGATACATGATACATTCTAAGACTTATAATCAGATATCCAGTAATCGACGTGTTTTTTTTTTACCATTTTGCCAAAAATAATAGTAACTTTACAGAGTATTCTTTTGGAGGGGCATTCTTATACATGCTTTCATTAACTTATGTATTGGTAATTATATTTAGGCTTTGCAGCACCAATACTTAAAATTTAAACTTGAAAATAGTTTCCTTCTTAAACTACCGCATAACCCATGTCTTCTAAAATTAAATTGTTATATTATTGCTCAAAATAAACTTCATTCAGTAAATGTATCTAATATGTAAATAAAATATACTTATCATTTCTAAAGTGCCAAGTTTTAGACAATACATTTACAAAAGAAATAGATGTTGTATAATAAATAATGCTACTTAAGTCTAACAACAAAAGAAGATGACTTGTGGTCACTTAAAACTTTCAAAAAAGTGTATCTGTAAATCTTTGTTCAAGAGAAACATTTTGAAATTAAAATGTCTTCAAGATCCACATTTATTTCATTCACAGGACCCATGTTTAATTTCTCTCTCTTTTAAATTTATATTTGAAATATGTATATGTTTTAAATATATATTATAAATATATAGAGAGAATGTCACATGACTTTTAATTTTAGAATTTGGTTTTTGTTTTATCTTTATAAAAATTTTTGTAATACAACTAGAAGTAGCAGTTGAAACAACATCTAAAAACATTTAAAGTTGGAGGTAGATTTAAAATTAAATTAATGTATGTCAATCAGACCGCAATAGCGTGGTTTAAAAAATAAAATTAAAATATTTTTCAGAGCTGGGACCATTACAATAATCAAAGAAAGATTCAATTTTAAGAATTTTGCCAGAATGCAATACTTGTTTGACCCCAAATTATGTGTGTTTCAAATTGCTTCGTATTTCTTCTACCTGGCTGGTGTCGCCTAGCCATATTCCAGAAAACAAATTAGAGGAAAAATACCATTCAAGCAAATCACATGATTAATATTAAGAAGTACATGTATCTCACTCTATAACTTCACAAAAAATAGAGGATTCAATTTTTTAAATTTCACTGAGAATGGTGTGAATTGAACACATTGCTTATACATTAATTGTGTTTTATTTTCTCACCTTATTTAAAAGTTCAGTTAGGGCAGGGAAAATTTACATTTTCATGTGAGGAATTTTCCTAACACTTGCTTCTGATTAAAGACTCTGGATCACAGTGAATCAGGGAACATTGATTTACATGGAGCTTTAGAAAACAGCTTGACTTTTAAAGAAGTGAGACTTTCTCAAATGAATCATAAAGAAAGTCTTTAAAGGTCAACAAAAAGAGAAATTTCAGATTTTCCCCCCACCACAATAATTTGGCACATTTAAAAGTATTTTTGTAGTCAGAATACTATACAAATCTGGAAGTAATTCCAATTTTAAAAGGCAACATTTTCAGAAGCTTGAAGTTTCTAAGTGTCAATTTAAAACCCTTAATTAATGTTTCATCTTGGTTGGAGCTGTTATCCTTAGCACTCATAAGGTAATGATAATGGGAGGTACAAAAATACACACTAGATATAACTTGATTTCATATTACCAAATGTGCATTTCTATAATGAAAATGCAGTGCATATATGCAACATAGTTAAATACTATAATGCTCTGCACACATTTTCAAAGGCAAAAAACCAACTTTTCAAAAATCTAACTGAACCCGCCTTGTACTCCAATACAAATTGGAGTTCCAGGTTGTTTAAGTAAACTGATTTATAATGGAAATAAGCGGAGTTCAGATGAGTTTCCTGTCACTGCATAATAAAGCCCACAATTGTATGAGAGAGATTCTTAATTTTCTAACAATAAATTTAGGGCCGAGCAATGTCATTGGAGCGAATTCCTGTAACAGATGTAAATGTCTTGATGACAGTTACTTTCCAGGTCAACGTTCCCACAATCACATCTCTGAAAGATTTTTTACATGAAGTGTTTGAAGAAGGGGCGGACGTGTCAGTGATCTCTGAGGTCCATTCCGGGTCGCCTTTAAGGTGGAGGTGGGGCGAATAGGAGAGAAGAAAAGGTAAAATGTTGATAAGGGAATCTGAACCAAATGTTGTCGCATGCTAGAAATGATTAGATGCCCTTGTCACGGAGCTGTTGCAGGGGTCCAGGGTGAAAGAGGGAAACAAGGGGTCAAGTGTGGGCACATGAGTTAAAAAAAAATTTGCACCGTATAGTGGAGGGAAAATGAATCTTTAATCTACTCCTAAATCCTCTCTCTTTTTTCTTTTTTAAATATCCTTTGGTCTTGTGATGGGAAGAACGGAGGTGGGTCTTGATGCTCTTTACTAACACATACTAGGTTAAGCTACACAATATGTTTGTAATTAAAGTAAAAGCCGTAGCAAGAATATTCTAACCCCTTGCTTAGAAGTTTTCGCAGAGCACAAGCTTGAGGTATAGCCACTGGACTGGCCTTCATCATGCAATGCCTATTTTTAAATGTCTATGTCTTATCACTGTAGTTACATTTTGGGGGGAGACATGTCTTACACATTCATTCAGTAACTATGCATTGAGGACCTGCTAGGTGCCAGGCCCTGTTTTAGACAGTGAACAAACAGAAAAATCCTGGCTCTCATGGAGTTTACAAAATAGTAGCCAAAACAGACATTAAACAAAGTTAAATGAGTAAATTGAGTATTATGTTTCATGAGTTTTTAACACGTACCTTTTCCACATTTTAACATATGTAAATTAAGATGCATTTTTAAATTGATGGTAAATCATATTTTAATTGGTGATTTTTTTCTTTATGGCAGGCCATAAAGTAGTGATAGCCAGAAACCTTCAGTGATAGCGTTTAGAATTCTAGAGAATACAGTAGAGTCTTAGAAAGTAATAAATACTTTCACAGAAGAAGAATAGAGGCATAGAAGAATTTTAGCGGTGTTACAGTGTGGTCAGGGAAAGCCTCACTGAAAAGGTGTCATTGGAGGCCAGGCTTAAAAAATGAGCCAACTAGCCATGCAGAGCTTTCCAGGGAGAAGAAACTGCAAATGCAAATGCCCTGAGGCAGGAGGGTGTCTGCTCATGTTCCTGGAAATACAAGACCAATGTAGCTGGAACGGAATGGGGGGTGAGGATGGGAGGAGAAAAGAGAGAAATGAGAGAAGTAACAAAGAAGCCAGACTGTACAGAGCCTTGCAGACCTCTGAGTGAGAAGGCAAGTCATTGAAGGTTTGGAAGCAGACATCATGATATGAGCTCTACATGAAAGGTCTGCATGAAGGGGTGCTGTGCTAAGAATGGATGGACTGAAGGAGAGCAAGGTGGAAACAAAGCGAGCAATTCAGAATCTTCTGTATGATGCCAAGTAAAAGGTGATGGTGACTATCACCAGGTGTTAGCAGTAGAGGTGACAAGAAGTGGTGGGATTCTGAATAGATAAAACCGACAAGATTCGTTAATTTTGGATGTGAGGTTCAAGAAGAGGGGTGTCATGGATGACACCAAGACTTTTTGGCCCGGGAAACTGTAACTAAGACGATATCATGAATTATTCTGATTATAAACCACAGAGGACTCACACTAAATCAACAAGTGTCCAGCTGAATAGAGACAAGTGTATTCAAAAGTAAAAAATTCAAATAGTAGTGACTGTAGGAGTTCTGGCACCAGTAGACAAGAGTGCTCTTCACCAAAGGAGGGGAAGGACAGAGAAAGGCAAGAAGGAAGGGGAATTAGATTTATTGTACCAAGTGGTTCATGTATATTATCTTATTTAATCCCAATAACCACCACACAGAATCATTACTCTCCCCATTTCACAAGTAGAGAAACTAGATTTTAGGTTGGTTAAGTAGCTTACTAAGGTCACATAGCAATGGTCCTTGAGAGTTCTCCTCTTGGAACTGGTTGCAATTCTTTAACTGGGCTTCCAAATCAGGTGCCCTACTCTCTCAGTTTTTGGTTTGTTTTTTTTTTAAGCATCCAGTTCTGCTCTCTTTCCCACTCCTATAGAAATTGAGGGATGTTTCTCCCCTTACAGATCAGTGGAAGAGTATTTCAGTGAACACCACACAGTGTTGTTCCAAAAAGCATCCTTCAGCCAATATACTTCAGTATCCAGGAGGGTGTTATATTGCACCCCCAGAGCTCCCTCCTTACCCTGGACACGAGCCTTTGTCCTACACCCAACCCTCTTCCACGCCCCCTCACTGCTTTTCCCAAGGATGGGGGTCAGACCTCAAACCCTAGAGATTTTCTAACTGCCTTTGCTCACATCACCATGAGATCCTCACACTGCTACAGTACCATGTCCCCTCGGGCAGTGGTCACACAAGAGATCTCCTGCCAGCTGTGATGCTTGCCCGTAGATGGCAAGCCTTCCCCAAACAGGCCGACAGGGTCTAGCGTAGCATGAAGAGTGAGGGCTTTGTGATCGGCTAGGTTTAGGTTCGGCTCTGAGTTTCTGACACCTTCTGGCCCTATACCTATGGCAAGGTAGCCAGCTTTTTGAACTTCAATTTCTTTATCATTAAAAAACAGAAAATTATAACTGTGTTACAGAGTTGTGAGAATTAAATGGGAGTGTTTGTAGAGCCCCTAGCATAGGGTTTAATACTAGTAAATGCTTCCTAAATATGCACTACTACTATTTCCCGACTCTTCTCCCAAGTAAAGCAATAATAGGGGATGCCTATCAGGTCCAATGAGCTCCCGGATTGCAGTGGGAGCTCTGCATCCAGAATCCCACATTTATTTTTTGAATACTGATTTTTCTCCTAAAAAGCCAAGGCGACATGTTTTTTCCGATATCTATGGCCACTCGGGCCAGCTGGTGAACTGTAACTGAGTGGGGGCAGAGTCACGAATAAGCAAAGCAGCAGGCAGGGTTGGAAATGCTGGAACAGCTGGAATCGGGAGAAAAGCCCCAGGCAGGGACTGGCACCCCACCTCTTTGAGCTCGTCAGCTCTTTGACTCAATGGTTGGGAAAAACTTTGCGAAATGGGCTGGTCCTCTCTGTTGCTCCAAGCAACTATTAACCGTTAGGTGAGCATCTGTTTTGCAGTTAAAGGCTTCAAAAAAAAAAAAAAAAAGAAATAGATTCCCATCTCTGTCCACGTTATCACGTGGTCGATTCATTGTGCTGCTGTTGTGTCACGAAGGTGGCATTTCAGGAAGCAATCCTCTTACTCCACACCTCCTGGGGAACTGGTCCTAAACCATGGACATGCGGAGAAGTGGCCGGTCCTGAGCTCCCTCTCTGCCATGTCTGTGCAGACTGTGGGAGAGGCACTAATTATCACCTCTTTCTATCAGAGGTCTTAGTTCACAAGATGTCCTCTGGGGACCTCAGTCTCAATTTGTCTAAAACAAACATCCCTCCCACCCCCAGCTGCTCTTGCTCTGGTGTTCACAGCAAGGACTGGAGATACGCCCATACTAGACCGTAAGCCATCACCGCCACAAGTCAGGTTCCAAATCTTGTGGATTCCGGCGATTCTCTCTTTGAACTCTCCCTCCAAACTACTCTCTTGTCATCCTCACTGACTAATCACCTCTCACCTGGCATATGCATCTGCCTAGTTCAAGTCTCCCCATGCCCAGGCTCTCCATGTCCAACCACCTCAATGACCACAGACTTGGTATGAACACAAGAATATAAAATAATTTCATTAATTATTTCAACTGCTCACATGTTGAAATGATAATATTGGGGGATATTTGAAGTTAAATAAAATGTATCATTAAAATTAACTTCATTTGTTCCCTTCCTCCCTTTTTTTATTGTGGCTACTAGAAAATTGTGCATGCTGCTTGTATTATAGTTCTTTTTGACAGTGCTATGGTTCTGGTCCTTCTGAATTTATGAACTTTGCAACAGCTATTCTTTCCTTCTCCCTGGAACTCCCTTCATCAAGCCAACTCCTATTCAATCAAGATTTAATTAAAATTCACTTTCTCCGTAAAGAGTTCTCTACCTTTCCCTTTGAAAGTCCTTTTTGGCACCTTATCCGATTTAAATATTTATTTAGGAATTTATTTCTTTAATGTCTGTCTCCCTTACTAGACTGCAAGTTCACAAAGGAAGAGATCCAACCTTGTCTTGGTTCCTTACTGATCCTATGAATCTTTTTTAATGTCTGGGAGATATAAAAAGTGTTTAACAAATTCCACTGAAATAAACGAATGAATGAGACATTCTGATTCCCCTCCCAGGTAGTGTTGGTGGGGCTGAGCAGTAAACTAATCTTCCTTTCTCCAGATGGCATAATGGAGACTGAATAAGATAGTACAAAACAAGACCAGTCCATAGTTTAGCTCCCCATTGCTCCCTCTATCAGTGGGTTCAGGGAGAAGCTAAGCCTTTGTACCCCCAGGCAGCACCAATGAGGTGGTAAGTATCAGATGGAGTCTTTTCTCACCCCCCATTTCTCTTCTTTGTTGTTGACAGGGCCCAGGGGAGCTGAGCTTACACCCTGATTCAGAAACAAAAAGGCCATGCCCCACTATCTCCTGGAAGACGTCAGTGGGATGAAGGGAAACTGAAGCACCGCCCCACATGTCTGCAACGAGGCAGTGTGAACAAGGGCTCCACTTGCTGGGATAGTGTCAGCAGGCCCCAGCATGAAGCTCAGCACAGGCACTCACCCAACCCTCAAGATACACCTCAGCAGGAGACTGCCTGCTAAATAGGAGAGAGTAAATGGATACAGAGCTTCATAATATAATACTCCAAATTCCATGATACCAAAAAAAAAAAAAAAAAAAGATCAATCTTGGGTCATACTGAGAACAATGAGAATCACAACTTGAGTGAGAAAAGACAATCAACAGATGCCAACACTAAGATGAATCAGATGTTGGAATTATCTGACAAGAATTCTAAAGAAGCCATCATAAAAATGCTTCAACTTGCAATTATGAATTCTCTTGAAACAAATGAAAAATACAGAAAATATCAGCAAAGGAATAGAAATTACAAAGAATAGAAATAACAGAAATAAAAAATTCCTTGGATAGGTGTCACAGCAGAGTGGAGATGACAGGATATGATCATTGAACTTGAGGACAGATCAAAATGATTTACTTATTCTGAACAATAGGGAGAAAAATGGAGTAGGGAAAAAAATGAACGGAGTCTCAGGGACCTGTAGAACATTAAGGAAAAAAAAAAAAAAAAGCTAATAGCATCATTTAAGTCCCAGAAGGAAAGGAGAGAATAGGCTGGAATGTTTTCAAAGACATCAATGAGTGAAAACTGCCCAAATTTGGAGGAAGACATAAACTTTCATATTCAAGAGGCTGAACCCCAAATAGAATAAACCCAAAGAAATCCACACCAAGATATACCATAATCAAACTTCTGAAAACTTAAAACAAAGGAAAAAAGGCTTGAAATCATCCAGAAAAAAATGACACATTACAGGGATTCCTCATCTGAAACCACAAAGGACAGAACAATATTTTTCAAGCACTAAAAGAAAAGAACTGTCAACCACGTTTTCTTGATCTGGTGAAAATATCCTTCAGCAACAAAGGGAAAATACAGACATTTTCAGATGAAGAAAAATAAGAAAATCAGCCTTTAAAAACGGCTAAAGGAAGTTCTCTATACATAAAGAAAATGATAATAGGAGGCTTGGAATTTCATAAAGGAAAAATAGAACACGAGAATGGGTAAAAATAGGTAATGAGCAAAATGGGCAAGTATAATAGACTATCCTCCTTTTCATGAGTTTCCTATATCATATTAGATGTTTAAAGCAAAATTCATAAAGCCATCTGATATGGTAGTTAATATATATAAAGGAAATTATATTTAAAAAGTAGGTTGTCAAACATAAGTCGATACCAGTACACTGTGTTAAATTACATAAGCACATTGTAATCAGAGAACAACCACTAAGAAAAGTAGCCAAAGCTAAACACTCCAAAACACTGTAAATAAATCAAGATGGAATGAATGAATAAATGAATAAATAAATGAAAACCAGTTCTCAGGAATATCTAATTTCCAAAAATATTTACTTTTGACAACAAAAAATTATTGCATATGAATTTTAAACCATCACAATTACAAGTGATAATGATCAAAAGATTTTTTGTAAATCACTGAATTAAGTAATTAAAATTTTTCATCTGAAAATGTGTAAAATCAGTGTAAAGGAGAGATGAAATTAATCTGTGACAAAAGCAGACAGTGTAGTCATTTCATCATTAAGATCATGTCCCGATCCCCCCATTTCATTCATGTTACTTTTGTGTTTAATTTGCTGCTTCAAACTTGATCCAAAGCAGCTGTTTCCCTCCAGTCTTATCTTTTTTGGCCTGGTGAATAAAATGGGGTTATTAAAGATGCAGCCAGATATAGCCCCATCTGCATGAAGCCACAGGTCGGGAGAAGGTATGCGCAGTGCCAGAAGCTCATAAAGTTGGTGTGAAGACAGGATTATCTTATTCTCTCAGACAGAAGTCATTAGAACACAGTGGATGGCCTCTGCACGTAGACATCTCCACAGCAAGCAAATGCCAGATCTCTTCCAGTGTCCTTGGCTCTGCTGAACTCTTCAAAGAGAGGTCAGCTGTGCTGCTGCTTGCCCAGTGACCCCTGGTCCAAATGGACAGAGAAAGGGACACTGCCTCTTAGAAGATCAAAGCTCCAGCTTTACCCACTGCTTCTCTTGACTCTCCTGAGGTGGAGGCTGAAGGGGTGGTTAATGAGGGAGGGGGTGGGGGAGAAAAAAAGGAAGGGAATTTTAGCACAATGTAAATCACGACTAGGTCCACAGGAAACACTTTGCTGAGGGATCACTGGCCAGGCGACTAAAACTTAACTAGCCAGCTGCTTCTGCCTCGGCTGCTTTTAGAACGGCAACAGCTAAGAGGGGAGGCGAGGGTGCGCAGGTAATGAAAGAACAGAAATCAAGTCTGGAGAGTGGTTCTGACAGACAGAACTGCTCTCCTTAGGCCTCTCCTTCCAGCAGAAGCTTCTGACTCGCTCTTCCCTGCTGTCAAAGCAGAGGTCAAAAGGAGGAGAAGGGGCACCCGGGGCCAATCCACCTTTTCTCAGAGGTGTTTGCTTTCTGGTGCTTTGACATCATTTAACGACTTCCAAGCTCCAAGGATGGGGATATTGGTCACTCGGGCTCTTTGTTCTGTTATAGGGTAGCCAACATTCCCGGTTTCCCTGGGATGCACCTTCCTCACCTGCAACACTGGAAGTCCTACTTTCAGAAAATCAGTCATGCAGGGAAAACTGGAACAACTGGTCACCCTAACTGTGAGACAAAGAGACTGCACAGTTGACCGTGCTGTTTGTAGAACAGGAAGTGTAGTGGCTTGAATGGTGTCCACCCCCACCTCCATCCCCACAGACCCCCCCCCACAAGAATGTCCCCACCCTAATCCCCAGAACCTATGAGTATGACCTTATTTGGGAAAAAGGTCTTTTCAGATGTAATTAAAGATATTGAGATCATCCCGGTTTTAGGGTGGGCCCTCCATCCAAGGACAGCTGTCCTTAGGAGAGACAGCACGCAGAGACGCACCGGAGAAGGTGATGTGAGAACAGGGGCAGAGATCAGAGTGATGCTAACACTTACAAGAAGCTGAAAGAAGAAAGGAACAGAATACACCTGAGAGCCTTTTGGAGGGAACACAGCCCTGCCAACACCTTGATTTTTGGACTAAATACCTGCCAAGTCACTTCGTTTCTCTGCTCCTGTTTTTATCACTTATAAAATTAGGAGGTTCAACTAAATTATCTCAAAAAGATTTTCGTCTTTTACCATTCAAGAGATATGTGTCAATAACTAGATTTTAAAATGTTAAAAAATACCCTATTTCCACATTTAAAAAAATCTCTCTATATTAAGAATCACATATGAACTTCTCTGCGTGAACTTACTTTTATTTCAAGGTAAAATCATCCCCTAGTATTGCTTCCTTTTGTATATAAATAAATTTCTTTTATGTGTTTTTTTTTTCAACAGACTGAGGAGGGCCAGAATATTTTATTCAGCAAAACGTTATGGGGAAGACATTACAGTTTATTATTACTGAAATTCCATAAAAGCTAAAAATGAGAAGGCAGAAAGCAAATGCAAAAAGTATGAAAGCTACAATAAAAGAGATGCATAGTAGCATCTTGGCTCATTAAAAGTGATCTGAAATCACTACAGAGTACATTTCCAAATAATGTGACAAGTAGGAAAAACATCTATTAACATCCCCAGAGACACTGAAAAGTAGGGGCCCTCTACTTTTCTGGCATATTTTAGTTCTCTTGACCACATTGGGAGATGCACGGATGGGTGTTTCCAGAAAAGTATTTTTTAACAAGTGTATCTCTTGCCTAGAAGGGGAATTAAAGACTCTAAATTGATGCCTCTCTCCAGAAATTCCTAACCTCCACACTATTCTCTGCTGTGCAGGTATGCCCTGTGCACTGTAGTATGTCTGGCATCATCCCTGTTCTCTAACCACTCAATGCCAGTAGTGACCCCCAGCTGTGGCAATGAAGTGTCCCTGGATGTTACCAAATGTTTCCTGGGGGACAAAACTGCCCTGGGATAGAGAACTACTGCACTAATCTTTTCTTCTTAGCACACTGGAAGAGGAAAAAAAATAGTTTATCAGTTTACTGTCACATTGATAGGTACCAAGCGCCTTCTCTGAAGTGGGTAGCCTACTGCAGAACCAGGGTAAATGGGAAGTGAATATCAGGACAAAACCCCCAGCTGCATCTCCAGATCCACCAGCTGTACCCCAAACCTGTGCACTACCTTCCCTTCCCTCCATGCGGCCCTACCCACTCCCAGAATGCAGTGGGGAGGCCGGCTGGCCCCACCTCTATGGTCTGAACTCGCTCTGATTGGACAGACTTTCCAGGCCTCCACGAAGTGATACAGTGCCTTTCTCCCCAGAGAAACAAGACATTGTGTGACCAGCAGATTGTATTCCCCCGTCGAGCTGTTTCAATTTCCTCACCTCACTACAGACCATCAATATGGCGTCTGCCTTATGTAAAGGAAACAATCTTTGTCCCACATTAGATTATTAAGAATTCTCAACACTACTCTAAACCCACTTCCCCCACCAAACTGTACTTATCAGAAATAACAGACAATAGATCATTGAATTACGTAGCTAAAAGTCAGATCTAGTTTTAGTCCTAAATTTCAGCATGCTCTCTCCCACCACCATTAACCAGAGCCAGGAACAAAGTACAGTATGTGACTGCCTTTCCTTTTGTCATTTTTCTTTCCACGCACATTATTCTGATGACTGTTGGCCGTCATCTGTAAAATGGCAAAACACAAATAGATAAATAAAAAGGAGATAGGAGGCCAGGAGGAAGAGAAATAATGTGCTTAGAGAACTTGCAATGTCATGAATCAGCCCCTGACTAGTCAAGATCTAAAGCTACCAAAAGCCCAGGTAACAGTGATGGAAGGAGGAAAAATGAGCCAGTCACAGCGCAGCTGTGGAGGCCACCGGCTCCTCTGTAGGGGACCTTCTCAGCACTGCAGAATAACTATTCTGGTTTGACACCTACTGTGCCTCATGGAGTGTGAGAAACAAAATTTACATAAGGAGAGCAAATGGAGGACTAAGAAAGGATCCTTTCGTCAGGTAACTGGCTGTCCACAATTACAGACATCACTGAAGAGAGGAAATAAAACTGAAAATTACCACAGAAGTTGCCAAGACCCCAGCCAGAATAAAACAAAGTCAGATGGCATGGAAGCCTTACATGCCTGAATGAAAAATGACTAAATAAAACCAAATTTTGTCCCACAAGAAGAATGGGTAAAACTTTTAACTAATTAGAGAAACTCCATCATGATCAAATATGAGCCACATAATTATTACATGGAACAGTAAACATTTTAATTATATAATTAGAAACAAATGTAAGGGCTTTTTTTCTTCTTTTTTGTGTTTTCTGCTTTCATGGTCAGCAGCCTAATGTAGTGATTTAATTACCTCAGAGTCAGTCAGTTAAGCTCGCTGTCTGAGAACTGCCTTTTCACAATGCCCTGAACTGACCTGAAGTGAAACTCAAACTCACCCTTTGTGCCCAGGGCTTTCCTGACAACAAAAGAGGTATTGGTTCTCCTTTCCCCAGATACCAGCCCTGGGCTTACTTCCCAGTGCCTTCTCCTCCTCCCTAAGTCTCCTTCTTCTACCCATTCCTTGCCTTCACTCCACCCACCATCTCATTTCCCCCACCAACCCTCCCCCCAACACACACACACACAATGGACAGGAATGCTGAATCTGCCATCTTGTTTCTCTTGTTATCACAGAAACAAGAGCATGGAGATTGTTCTCCATTTCTAGGCACACGAAACCCCTCAGTTTCCAAGCACTCTGACCTTGGCTGCTAGAACTATGTAAGTGCTACAGGAGAAAATCCCACGCTCACATTTCAGAGTCATATGTAAGAAGAGGAATCAGAAACACGGCCTCATGGAATGAGCTGGGCAATCACACGGTTTGTTAGAAGAGCAAGAATTAGACCAAGAAGCCTTCAGATTCTGCTCCTTTGATTCAGATCCCACTTAACTAAGGAGAAACTTCTACAGAGAAAGGATTTAATGTATAAAGATGGATTCTCTGGTGGGGCTTCATTGGCTTTTCCTCTGCAAACCACAATACATATGACACCCAACAAGGTTAGAGCACATTTGAGAGAGACCTGACACTCTGAGGGTGAGAACAACGCTCAGGACCTCCTGCTTCCATTTCTCGCACAGGACCCACCCCCTTGTCCTCTTACCTCACTCTCCATTACCATGTTGGTACTTTCAAAATCTCTTTTAGGAGCTCTGGGTACAAATCTAGGGTAATTATACATTTCAAAACATAGCAATATATCATAATCCTGAAAAGCAAATGAGAATGAGAATGGGGCATTGATATAAAAGGGGAGAAAGAGAGCATCACGACTTTTTCTTGAATTATTTAAATATGCTACAGGATATGGGTTATTCCTCTGAATTTTTTTTTCTACTTCAATATATTTTCTGTTTCTGTTGCCTAGAGTCTAAGAAAATAACATAATGGGACTCTTAACAACTCGATTTTGAAATCTTCATAGTTAAGATCCTTCCATGTTTAAAAAAAAATGAATACACTGCATAAGGTTCAAGGGTGTCCCTTGATTACCCTGAAATATGACCACACAAATAGAAGATTTTCCAACAATAACATTGTGGAAACAAATTCTATAGCAATTTGGCCCTGCAGTAGTTTTAAAACACACTGCCATCAACAGAATTCTGTAGTTTACTTTGACCACTGCTCCTTCCATAACTTCTACACATTCCTTCTATAACTTACTTCATGGAGAAAGCAGGCATCAGGCGGATTTGCTTATTATTCCTTGTCTATGATTCTGAGGGGCTGCTCATGTGGGGTTCACTCTGCTTAGAGATTAAAGACGTAAATTTTTGTTCTTCAAAGAGCTTTGCAAGATCAGCTTATGTAAGTTGACTTGCTGTGGTGGTTAGTTTCTTCACCTGTGGAGAGATACTTGTGTGTGGGGCACTCTCAAAGGGAGATGTTCGAAGTGGACATTACGATTCAGCATTGGCCAGTGTGAATGGGGTGCTCTTTCGCACGAAGGAAGAAAGACAGCAATAACAGAAAGATATGGTAATCTAGCTACAGAGGACCCAGACCAATAGACTCAGTCTCTATTAAGATTTGATTTAAGAGAGAGAAAGAGAGAAAAAAAAAAAAGGTTGATAAAAAGAGGTAAGAGATTTAAACTACAGCATAGCATAGTTGGGCAAGGTGAACCAAAAGTCCGTCTCTATGGAGATTATTTAAGTATATAGGAAACATGTAGAACCTATTTCTCTGCAATTTTAGATGGATTCTTAGTCCCTTAATGTGAATGTAACCAAAAAACAGCAGGAGGAATTCCTGGGGACACTTCCAACATAATTACTTTATTTTGTAAGATGGTCTAAAATGTTAAAAATAATTCAAAACTGTATTCATATTTAAATAAATTCAAAAGAATATGGTTCTTTCCAATTGCATAGGATTTGTTGTTGCAGTACTAGAGAATATTTATATTTACATTGTACAGAAACAGTTTTTAAACTGCGATTTAACTATTTTTATTAGCTATTAAGGTAGTGCTCTGCTAAGAACTTATGTGTATGTACTGAGCTCTAAATATCCGAACATTTGGCAATCCCTTTCTACCAAACGCTGCTCAGCATTCATCTGTTGTCTCTACCATTTCAGTTAGAAAAGGTGTAAGGATTTCTACGGCAGGTACAAAATGTGCATATTTCTGGGTTAGACCAGCTAAAATCAGGGGCTGCACCAACCTAAGGAGAGAAAACTGTGAATTTCAATGTTTGGGTCTTTGGCCACCTTTATTTTACAAAACAATTAAGCTTAAAGGAAACATTGATCTTTAGAGTTAGCATGCATTACTTTTGTAAAAAGGACGAAATAAATAAATGTGCAAAAAGTAGACTAAAATAGTATTGAAATGATCAGCAATCAGATTCTACCGGCTCATCTACTTTTCCAGTCGCACTTCCTTGCCTCCCACTCCCACAGAAGCAAATAGACCAGAGGCTCCTTGAAAATCACCCCAATTTCTCTGGATTGCTGGATGAGACATATTTGAGGTCTTACTAGCTAGGGAAATAAAGCTTTGGTTGAACTTTCTTCCTCGATAAGATTGGCTCAACTTTAGTCTGAACCTACAGAAGGAGGCAGCAGTGATTTCTGCCCAAAGGGAAAATCACAGAGATATTTTAAAATAAGACATGGATGATAGTGTCCAGAATATGACAGATATGATCGTACCATATTCTGAGTCAGTCAGACCACTTTTGAAGTGGGTGTTCAGTCTTGGTTTATTGTGAGGGGTTATTCCAGGAGGACTGGAGTGGGCCTGAACTGTTTTGCTGAAGTAAGAGATGTATCCACACAGCACTGACCCCTGGTCAAGACCGTGAAATGTGCTGATAATAGTGTTGCTTTGTAAACACGAGTCCAAGGAAAATTTCCGAGTGGTTTTACCAGCTTGTCAACATTGTTTATTGATAACACTGAGATTGATGATGTGCACCTGGTCTTGATGAGAGCCTATGAGGCTTGGTCCTTGCATCTGGTTACACAGCAAGAAACAGGCCTATGTGACCAGCAAGGTAGAAGAAACCCAGTCGAGAATCCATTCTGAGCTCCCTGGTTCCAGGGTGTTCTGAGCACACATTGTTGGTTCCAGCTCCAAGAAGAAAGCAGGTCTAGAATGGCCTTCGCAGAAGGAAGATAATTAGAGCCTGGCCCTGACTGTCCAGACTCTGTAGTGTGAGGCAACCTTTGGCTGCTACTGGGTATCTTTATTTTCATGTTGTTGCCATACTGTATTGCTATGTGGGGTCCTGTGGGTCTTCTTGAGCAATCGAACTCTGTGCCCTCACCATTATCACACCTGGGAAGGAAACTTTAATAGGAATTGTACCCAAAGGTGGAGACCAAAATGAAAAGCAATCTAAAACCATGTCATGTAATGAAGAGCTGAAAGACGTCGAGAGGCTTCATTTGGAGAGAAAAAAAAAATCTGAAGAATTGTAACATGTAATAGGTTTTTGTCTATATCTCTTTCAACTCTAAGATTTCATTAATTTTCACAGATCTCTAAAAGAACAATGCAGTAGAATGATATTATAGGGAGGCATTTAAACATGAGAATGAATATATCTAACAACGTTGGGGCTGTTTTACCTGGAATGGGCTTCTTTGTAAGTTTGAAAGTTCCTTGTCTCTAGAGGGTTTAAGACCCTGGATGGTAACAGTTCAAGTGTGTATCGATGGTACTACTGTCTTTGTTTTTAGATTAGACATGATATTTTCTACATTCTTGTTTTCAGTGCTAATATGTTATGATCCTAAGAGTTTTGTGAGTATAGATAAGAAGAGGCCCTATTATAGTGACATCAAGATTCATTAACTTTGTTCACAGTACCTTTAAAAAGTCTTCTTTATTCTGTATGTCTGAATTCATTGTGCACTGGGTATGCTACAACCCCCTTCTAGCCTTTCAGCAAAGGCAAGCATCTAAAATTCAACTTAGACTCTTCTTAAAAAAAAAAAAATCAAAACTTTCTTTTCTCACAGAGTTCCTTGTGATTAAAACGAGAATGCAAAAAAGGAAACTGTAACTGAGAATTAGCACTCCCTCTGGGCTGGCTGTTGAGAGCGGCAATGATGCATCCAGGAAACAAATATAACGGGAAAGTGTTGGGCACATGCCCGGGGCACTGGGGAAAACTGAGGTGCCTGCCAGCAAAACTCACCTTTGCCCGTCCCAGCATCTAGAGCCCCGAGATACCGGCTTGGTCCCATGAGGAGTGCGCCAGATATAGCCCATTGGGTCCGAGCACAGACAGGCAGATAAGAGGTTGGAAAACAGACAACCGTAATGCAGAGTGAGGCTTCCTGGAGGGGAGAGGGGCTCTCACCTCCTGGTCCAGGCTGCTGTTGATGGGGTGGCCAGGGCCGGAGGTCCCGGATCGGCCAGCAGCTCTTCACCCGGAGCTTTACAGGGTGGTGGGTGGAGAAGCAAACAGCAACCCAAGTCTGAGTCACTGAGAACTGAGGGCATTTTGAAAAGGCGAGTCCAAACGGGAGGCCAGAGGGGATTATGGGACCTAAAATAAGGCCAAGACGCAGGAATTCTCCACGCAGAGGAATGGATCTGGGGAGGGCCAAGACTCTCGAAAAGGGGAAAAGCAGCCCTTTACTGCGGGCTGATGCTGGTCGGCGTGGGAGGGGGCTCTCAGGTGCCAAGCGAGTTCCGAGTTCCCGGGGCGAACGCCCACATTCCCACTCCCGTGCTCATAGCTGGAGAAGTCTCGGACTTAGCTCCTCAAAACGACTCCTGAATAAAATACGTTTGGCCCAATAGGTTTCCACTTCATCCGAAAAGGTAGCATCTGGTCCAGGCATGTATGTGCGAAGCCTCTCTGCCCCAGCTCCAGGGCAGGTACGAGGTCTTTCCAAGGAGCCTGGGAAGAAGCAGGCAGCCAGCCCCCTGACTCAGGCATCGCAGTCTGTCGTGGGCTCACACTTCATAAATAACCAGAGACGAAAACTTTCCTCATCTCATTTAAGCCAGTGAGGTGTATATAGCTTTAACAGATCCAGGACACTTATCTCAAGCTGAGAGTGTAATTTCATGGCAATAATTTGTTTAAAGTGTTGCTGATTGCTTCCTATTTCTCCCTGTTAATGACTTTTGCACCTTTCCACTGTTCCTTTTAAAGGGGCTGCTCCTGCGATTACCCTACAGGAGGCTGTTTGGACAACACAGGGCCTTTCAACAGGCTGCTGGGAACTACACTGGACACTCCCAAGATCTGAAAAGTCTCTTTCATACAGATTCTTCCTTTTTTGGAGAAAAAGGGTTTGGTTTGGTTTTTTAACCTTCTGTCCATGTGTTGCTCCTCACAATTACTAGTCCTCCTGTAGCGTGTATATTCCGAACGCAGCTGAGCAAAGCTAATTTGCTGTTCATACATTTCCTGGTGACTGAAACCAGCTTGAGAGAGGTGGTGTGGAGCGCCTGGGTTTGGGCATGTAAAATTCTACATGTCCTTTAGGTTGGAAGTCTAATGTGGAACGTCTTGGAAAGCATGTTAGTGGTCAGAGGGTCATTCGAGAGCCTTTTAATCTTTACATTTTAAAGGAACTCGTGCTTGCAAATTTTGGCAAAATACATTCCTCCTCTATTGGCAATGATTTCAAATTTGAACGATGAAGGAGCTTTTTCCATTTTTCATGGAGAAAAGTAAATAGCGTGTTCCTCATGTCACCAGGGAACATAAAGCATGAATGTGCCACAGAGTCAGGGGCACACAGCAAACTACAGACACTGTGTTCAGCCTGTTTTCTTCTCTTTTGGTTGCAGCCCATCTGTTCTTCCCATTTATTCACCTTCTCCCAGCCATCACTGTTCTGTGTTCGCTGCCTTTCACCCCTCACTTTAATGCCACCAGAGGCGGGGTAGGCCTGGGATCAGGGAAGCGGACAGACAGCAAACACCCCGGGCGGCTCAGGTTCAGCTATCTGGTTCCACTGACCAAGTTTGCTGCTTCAGCCCAAAGATGAACGTGATTGAGGAACAGAATAGAGATCCAAGATACTGCACGTGCATCAGCACCACTGTGACAGTCCGGGCTCTGAATCCCAAGGCCCTTTAATCCCTCAATGGCAAACCCACCTAAGGAACGAGACATCTGAAACCAGACCAGGAAATACTTGTGCAGGAGGCAGGGAACTCGATCCACCCTGTTTTTCTCAGTCATTAAGATTCTCATTAACAACAAGGATAAGTCCTAACTCCAAAAACAGTGTTTTCTACCTTCCGGGTCAATCATCCCAAAACGTTACATGGGAGAGTTTACCAGGGCTGTCATCTCAAGATTCCTTTCTATACTTTTTTTTTTTTTAAAGATTTTTTTATTATTTATTTGACAGAGATAGAGACAGCCAGCGAGAGAGGGAACACAAGCAGGGGGAATGGGAGAGGAAGAAGCAGGCTCACAGCAGAGGAGCCTGATGTGGGGCTCGATCCCTTAACACCGGGATCACGCCCTGAGCCGAAGGCAGACACTTAACCGCTGTGCCACCCAGGCGCCCCGTCCTTTCTATACTTTTTGGTTCACTTTCAGGAAAGTCTTGTCCTCAGGGTCCAACACTTTCCTGCTACCACATCCTTGCTGTTTAGGAACAAAAATAATTTCCACAGCCTCAGTCTCTGGAGAAGTTGACGACCTCCATTCACTTCAGAGTCACACAAGAATCAACCTCATCATGTGTATGTTGCATTCATTCGTTCTTCCAGTAAACAAATATAATTGTAGGTGGTGAGTGGGAGGGACAATAAACACCATAAGTAAATTACCTCATATGTCAGAAGGCAGTAAGTGATATCAAACAATTAAATAGGGTTATCAGGTGGAGAAGGAAGTGGTACCACAAATAGGGTCATTGGAGTGGATCTTATGAAGGAGGAGAAGCTTGAGCCAAGTGCTAAGGAAGGGGAGAGAGTTTCCAAGCAGACATCCAGGACAGAGTGTTAAGAATGAGCTAGAGCAAATGCCCTATGACAAGAGTATGCCTAATGTGATCTGGAAGCAACAAGGAAGCCGCCAGCGTGGGATTTGACTAAGAGGGGGACAGGAGTAGGCAATAAGGTCAGAAGGATAACAACTGCTTTTTCGGCCCTTGTATGGACTTGGAATTTTCTTCAAAGCAAAGTGGAGAGTCATCTAAAGGTTTTGAAATATGTGTGCAGTGACCTAACTTCCATTTTCAATGGATCTCTCTGGCTGCCCTATTGAGAATAGACTCTGTGTGTGTGTGTGTGTGTGTGTGTGTGTGTGTGTGTGTGTGTGTGTTGGAAGGTGGGTGGAGGAAGCAGCAAGAGGAGTTAGGAGGCCACTTAATCCAAGCAAGAGATGCTGGCAGCTCCACCAGAGTGATAACAGTGGAGGTGGTACAAAGGAATCAGACTCTAGAAAGATTCTGAAAGTAGAGCAAGATTTCTGTTGGATTGGTTGTGAGATGAGCATACAAGGAGTCAAGGATGACAGGGTCTGTTAACCTGAGCAACTGTGAAGAAGACAGAGCTACCATCACCTGAGATGAGGTAGCAGTGGGTAGCAGGAGTCGGACTGGAGAGATCAGAAGTTAAGTTTAAGACACATTGAGTTTAATAGATTTCTATCATTTATTAATGATTACAATATATTACAATAATCTTATATGCTATCCTATGAATTTACAGATTGTAAACATTGAGATTTGCCCTTTGTACATGTCTAGAAAAGCTAAAAAGTGGTCGTTAAGAAGGTTAAAGCTGAAAAGCAGCCGAGGATCTGCAGACAGTGATTCTATGCACAATCTTATCAGTAAGTTAAGAAAGTACACTATTTTTTTTTTTGGAGGAAACCACTGGATGTTAGACAAACTCCTTACTTAGGGAAATTGACCAGCTTGTTCTGATGAATGTGATTTCTTTATTCCCCCTGTCTCCCTGCCAGCCTCACACAGGATATCCTGTGCACAGAGCACAGTAGAGATAAGACAACACACCGAGGCTCACAGTTGTGGCTCTTTGGGAAAGCCTACAGAAGCTGCCAGATCCAGAGCACAGACCAGAGAAATAGGGCTTTACCCCAAACTGATAGTTCCCATTCCAAAATAGTCCATGCTTACGCTTGAAGTAGTCAGAGCAAGAAGGCTTCATGGTTGGGTGAAACAGTTTCTCATGGTAAAGTATACAGGAAATATCTGGAAACTCAAGCAAGCAACTCTATGGGGTAGGTAGTTTTTGTGGGGCTACAAGAAGGATGGAACAAAGAAAATAACTAGCTGCTCTGCCCCTTCAGCATGCTAGTTTAATCTTACCAGATCTGGAAATTGGGTGTGGGTTGGTACTGCCCAGGGAAGGAATTCATTGAAAATTCCAATGGTCCCCACTGTGTGTTATTCCAAGGACAAAGGACCATAGAGTTAACATTTTTCTCTGTTCTTCTCTCTGGAACAGTGTCTCCAATAAGCAGTAAGTTATTAGATAAAACAGGTGGATCAGTAAGTGGCTTTAAGAAGAGAACTAACATGAATGTAACATAAGGTATGGACATGTTGAATCACTATGTTGCACTCCAGAAACTAATATAACATTGTATGTCAACCACACCATATAAAAGAATTAAAACTAAAAGAAAAAAAAAGAAGAAGAAGATGAGACCTAACAATCATGTGGCTCAAAGAGCAAAGAAATGTATTCCTCTCTTATGTAAGAACTCCAAGGTCAGAATTTCATGCCAGCAGGCAACTCTGATCCTTGTGGCCACTCAGGAACCCAGGCTGATGGTAGCCCTGCCATCTTGCAAATGAGGTATTCAAGGTCACAATTCCTAGAGAAAGGGGCAGAAAGTTAAGTTCAAGGTCAGGGAGTTCCTCTTAAGCAAGTGAAGCAGAAACTATGCACTTCCCTTCTGTCCACGTTTCATTGGCAAGAGCTGAGGTACATACCCAAGCTTTGCTACAGAGGATGCTGAAGAATGCAGTCCTGACAGGGTACTCACATGCCAGCTATAACTCTGTTACTATTAAGACAAGAGCAGAGTTTGGAAGGACAATTAGCTGTTTCCACCCCAATAGCATTCTCGACTTGAGGTGGACTGGGGAATCCCCACTGAGCTAAAGGGAAGGGAAGACATTTGTGGGAAGAACGTTGTGCTCTATAAGACTGACGTTGTGACCACACTACCACTCCAACTCTCCTAACCTGAGTAGAACTAAACCGAGGGCAGACATTCCTTGAAACCGTCTAAGGAGAGATTTCAGATTATCAGGGACCTCGAACCCGATCTCAGACCCTAGTATCCCAGGATCCAAATTTATTTGGATGCTTGACCAGAATCGATGTGCATAGCCTAGGTAGCCAAAATAAATTAGTTAGATATAGCTGGAGAAACCACATACACACACACCACCACCACCACCATCACCACCACACCAACAATAGCAAACTATTAACATCTCTTTTGAAAAGTTGCTATTTTTGTACCAGTTAACCACACAACAGGTCACTTGCCCATGTACTATGGATTAGAGAAGGCTCTAGTTCAACCAACAGTCTGAGAATAACCCAGGTTAGCAAAACACTTGGCCCCTTTTCCAGACAAAAGATGAACTTGGAATCATTGCTAATTTCTACTGCGTGCTTACTACCTGCCAGCTTCGATATTTAGCATCTCATCCTGACCACCAAGCTGTCCGACAAATCTTTACGAAGATGCGGAAACTGAGCCTCAGAGATGATAGGTAACATCTCCCTAGGATCCCATAAGTAATGAGTGATTGAGCCAGAACTGGCACAGACATTCTGACTGTAAAATCTAGGTTCTTTCCTCTGTACTACACTGCCAGGATAATTTGCATTTGAATCAGATGGGGAGACCAAAGTGTACGTCATCAGTGGGGATCACCTCGTGGCGCAGAGGTTATAGTATTCTGTGTGGCTCTAGCAGAGCCAGAAAAAGTGGAAGGCAGGCACTGGAAAGTAGGCTTGAGAAGAAACAAGAATTTTCCAACAGTCCCACTGTCTGATCGTAGCGTCAGTTTCCACACATGCCAGTGGGTGCCGCAGCACTGAGTGTCTTCATGCAGAGGCTTGGCAAATATTCGTCTGAGTCTCTTGCAATGAAGAGTAAATTCGGTGACTTCTAAGGTCCCTTCCAATTCTGTGGTTCCTCTGCTCCAAATGTGTGAGATGTCTTTTTATTTCCTTTGAAAACTCTTTGCTTACTTAGGATAATTACAGTTTTGGTTATACAGACTTAGATAACTGATGATCTGCTTTCTGAACCCATTTGAAGTCCTGTCAATGATCGTAGAACATAATTTAGAAACAGTAGAGCACATAGGTTGAGAGTTTATTCTTGGAGTCAGATCACTGGTCCACTGACTCCAAAACTTACTAGCTGTGTTGCTTAAGCTTGCCAGCTTCCATCCTCCTCCATTGTAGAAGGGAGGAACCAAGTCTCTCGTACTGTGTTACTATATCACATGGCATGTTATTTATAAAATTCCTAGCATAGCCCCTGGGACACAGTAAGGGCTCAGTAAGCCTCACCAAAACTTGTTATTTTCTGGTTTTGTTGATTGTAGCCATCCTAATGGCATAAGATGGTATTTCATTGTGGTTTTGATTTGCATTTCCTTAATGATGAGTGATGTTGAGCATCTTTTCATGTGTCTTGTTGGCCATCTGCATGTCTTCTTTGGAGAAATGTCTATTCAAGTCCTTTGTCCATTTTTAATCAGATTGGGGTTTTTGTTGTGGTTGTTGTTGTTTACTTATAGGAATTCTTTATATATTCTAAATTTTAATGTCTTATCAGACCTATGATTTGCACATACTTTCTCCCAATATATGGGTTGCATTTTCACTCTGTGGATTGTGCCCTTTGATCCTCAGAGGTTTCCACTTTGATGTAGTCTGATTTGTCTATTTTTTCTTTTGTTGCCTGTGCTTTTAGTGTCATATCGGTGGGTAAACTGATATTTTCTGCATTGGGCTAATAAGACAAGAATTACTTATCTCTTTCACAGACTGTCTGGGAATCCAAAACCTTCCCCTCAAACATTCCCAAGGGAGCTTTGCGGAACTGTGAGTAAATAAACGGAACGAACCCTGTTGCAGGAACACCACCGAGGCTACTAGGCATAAAATTGGAACCCCTTGTTTGTTTACTTGGCAGCCTGTGTATGGAATCCAGGGGGCACTGAGATGCTTGGCCTCTGCTTGAGAAGGGCCTGCAGCTCAGCCCTGTTTGCTGTCACAAGCGGGACAAGCAGCCTGTGTGGAGGGTCATGTGTCAGTGAGTAATCACTAAGAAAAGCAACTCTCTGAAGGGCTGATCAACACGTCAGGGTCAGGATGCATCACACGGACATGTGGATGCCTTTGCGTGTGTGTGTGCATTTTAAGTACCTATTAAGAACTGTCAAACATGATCAAGTGTCTTTAATTAAGTGCCTGGCCCAGCCTGTATGCACACATATGCAACTGTTCATTTCTACCCACTTGTAACTTAATAAACATGTTTTATGGCATTTCATGTTATCTTATTTACCTAAGCAAGCAAATAAAACGTTGAAAGAATTTTTTTCTTTGGCCTGCTCTAGGGATTCCAGTAAATGTTTTTATATTCATACACACAAAACTGTCTCCTACTATTCATGTCGCCAAATTAGAATTCAGAATCTAGACATGGGTGCACACTCACTGAACTGTCAAATGTCTCTAGTGAATTTTGTTTATCATTGCCAATGCTCTGACTCGCATTTGAAACAACCCATTGTGTCTAGCACTACTTCTCTTAATTTTTAATCCTGTGTATATTTCAAGGGGAATTTAATCCATCTGGTTCTGATTCTTTTACTCTTAACTCATCAAAGTGGCACATTGTAATTGATGTTTGATGTCCAGAATGCCTTCTGGGTTTTTAGGTCATTATGAAGATTCCCCCCCCTGCCTGCCCATCAGCCCCTCCACAGCACTGGTCATAATCAAGAGGTTGTATTTTATTTACCTGACATAGTTTCAAATAATCAGAAATGAGTACTTAACCAAAGGTCAAAGCCTTCAGCCCTCTGTAGTCACAATTTTGGAGCGTGATGATGTGTAAGGCCCTGGGTGGTAGGTTGCTGGGGGCTGTGTGTGCTCCTCGGGGCCTGGCTACTCAGGAGGCAAGGCCACGCGCTCGTGCTGTCCCCTGGCTTGGGGTCTGTGTGTGCAGCGGATGTCCCTAGGTGCTGGGAACAGTGTTCTGAAACCTCTTTCATCTAGCACTCACACACATGACACCATAACACTCCCATGCCCGTGGCACACACAGCCATAAACGAGCCCCAAGACAAAGCTTCTCCACCATGCGTGCAGTCTCTTTATGATTCCTTCAAAACAAGCTCTTAACTCAATAAAGCCCTGCTCTATCAGGAAAGTGACATGCTCCATTGCTCATGCTCTTCCAAATTCTACCAATAGAACACTTTCTACCATCTTCTCAAGGCTTGGCGTTTCTCTAAGTCTTTCAAAGACGACCACAGAATTTTTTTTTCCCACAGAATCTTAAATAGTAGAGTTTAAATATCTCTCATGATAAGAAAACTCAGTCTATTATTTCAAAAAATAGTGCAGCATTTTAGCACTGGAAATGGTCTTTAAAATCATGTAATCTTGAGAGGCACCTGGGTGGCTCAGTCGGTTACGTGACTGCCTCTTGATTTCAGCTCAGGTTGTGATCTCAAGGTTGTGATCTCTCCCAGCGTGGAGCCTGCTCGAGATTCTCATCCCCTCTCCTTCTGCCCCCTCCTTTAAAAAAGAATCACATAATCTTTAAAATGCCAACTATCCATAAATGTCCATACAGTAACTTGTATGTTATTTCTGTGTTTGTTCTTTTTTTAAATATGTAGTGACATGTGGTCATGGCCTTAGTTGGCTTCTCCATTCATCAGTCACTCAGAAACACTTATGAACCACCTACGTTGTGTTGGGCACTCTGCTGGGCCCTGAGGCTTTCTCTGCAAGAAGCAAGCCTATCCTTGCCAGAGCTACACGTGCATTCCCTGCCTACTGAAGGCTAGCAGCTCAGAGGCCTTCTCCACTGTGTCCTGTGAACCAGCTTTATGTGTATGCACATTGTGACAAAGCAGGGGAGAGGTAAAGGGTTGCCTGCACAGTCACAAATGCTTCTTGCTTTCTCTTGAAAATGGCCTCCTATGGGGCACCTGGGTGGCTCATGTGTTTAGGTGTCTGACTCCTGATTCTGGCACAGGTAGTGATCTCAGGGTTGTGAGATCGAGTCCGGCCTCAGGCTCCATGCTAGGTGTGGAGCCCGCTTAAGGTTCCCTCCTCCTCTCCCTCTGCCTCCCCTGCACTCGCACACACACACTCCTTCTCAAAAAAAAAAAAAAAAAGTCTCCTAATCTAAAAATCCTTTTTCTTTTGCAACATCAAACACTGAAAGCATGAACATTTACATAAAGTCTAGTATTCCAGATATCACAGCAAATCATTACAACCCTCTGCGTGTTGAAAATTTAACGGGTGCTTTTACCTCTTAATGTGAATGTGGGATTCTTAGAAGTGAGAGGGTGGTAATCCATTACCAACAACTTCGCCCTTGCAGTATTTACTTTTATCAGTCAGTAGGAATAGAAAGCTTCTTCTTTTTGAGCTGACTTTTGCTAGCTTTTCCACCTCCCTTAACAACTGCGTTTTACTATCATACCATAAAGGAAAAGTTTTCAGGCTACTGATTCATATTGCAGTGAGGTCATCTGAATTTCTAGGACTTTGAATAGGAATCAATTATGAAAAGAATGAGCCTAGCTCAAACCAGACAAGCTGAGAGCTTATCTTACAGGGACATTAGGCTCGCCAGTGGGTGGAGGAGAGGACCATTGCTGCCTTTTTTCCCTTCTGCACTGGAGCTCAGCAGATGTGGTTAGTCACTGTGCAAGGGAGCGTGTGGAAATGGGAGCATTCATGTTTACGTGTGGTCGCCAGATCTAAATCAGCCAGGCAGTCATTTCTCTGGGTGCCCAATGTGGGCACTAAATTTTGCACTCACCCACCAAATGGGTACACATGCCCCTTAATCTTTCTTCCTGCAGGAGGGCTCCCCTGGCACCATCCAGCCTGCACTTGGGGCCAACCTTTCCCTAGAGCCCCTTCCCATGAGTTACAGCCGGCAGCGTGGGGGCTGAATAGAAAACAGCCTTCAGAAACTCCACTGGAAGGGCTGACCGGAATTCAGCCTAATGTGGAGAATGGCAGGAAAGCTTCTATTATTCTACTTCATTCTATCTGCTGTGAGGCAGCTCGGCGCCTGGAGTCTGAGTGAGCTTAACTCATTTCCCTGGATTTCCGAGTCACAGCCACAGCGCCTACTGAAGCCGAATATCTCACTCCCGAGGCGCACTACACTTCCTGATATAGGATGCACTTGCCTGTCTGCCGGTGACCTTCAACACTAATAAAGGAGTCATAATATGACCTAGACAAGACTTGCAAGCCAGCCGGAATGCAAGTGATTGACGGGCGTGCTCTCAGTTATCTGTGTTTGTCCTGGCGCCCTGGCGCGGGGCTCTGCACTCCGGCGGCGGCAGTGGGAGGCGTAGCAACGTAGCACCGCAGGCGCTGTGCGCAGGTGGCGCCTCATGCCCACGTGTGGCCCGAGAAGCTCCGCCACAGACCGGAAGCCCGCAGGCACCAGCTACCATTTGCTCTCTTTCCCCCTGGCTTCAGAAACAATTCTCGCGTGTCGGTTGTCTCCAGTTCTGGGCTTGGGGTTAGAGGAGCCAAAGCTCTCGCTGACGTTTTGCACCGCTGACCACTTTGGTCATCTCCGCTTGCCTTCTCTCAAATGTTATCGAAGTGATGCGCATTTCTGCAGGAAGGTCGCCATTCACAGTCCCAACCTTTTTTTATATTTCTTCTACTATAAGATAAGTGTTTGATCTGATGCATAAGGTGTATCTGTGAGGAAGTTATCTACCCGAATCACAAATTGGGACTGGGGAGATTGCTGGCGTCATCTATGTGCTCTGGATGTCATGCTTCCGTGTGTTTAAGCCTGAATTCCTCTTGCTTGAGAAAGGCTTTTTATACTTCTCTTATTCCTCTTTCGGTCAACGTCATACACTTACATTCAGAGGGTGAACTTCTATCAAACTGGACAGAGGGGCAGGCTGCCCACCCTTTTGTATTTTGAAAGTGTGCGCTGAATAGTCTACAGGCCAAGAGTTCTTATGAAACCTGCCCTGGAAGTTTCAGTCTGCTATTCTCAAGGACCGATGGCCGAAGGTGATCTATCACAGCCATGACCAAGAATTGTCAGCCTATATGACCAAAACCAAATGGAGTCCAAGTCCTCCATCCAGCGTTCGAGGGCCAGACTACAACAACACGGTTATTCTCTGTGATAGCCCCCTCCAGCAGGACAGTTTGGCTTCTGGGTTAGCCTGTCGTGAGTCTGTGACTTGCTGAGCCCTCCCTGGACATATTTATAAATTTATCTTCAGTTACTACATCTTGGAGTAATGAGCATTCAATTTTAATATGTACTATATGTCAGTTTTTCTTTTATTCGTTTTATCATTATCTTTTGCCATTTTGCAATGTACATCTGGATTTGGCAATTTGATGAATAAGTTATTCTAAAAGTTCCCTTCAAGATTTTGCATATTTCTAATGTATTTCCCTTAATACTTACATATCTATACCTATGTTGAAGAATTCCACCACTTCTTTTTAATCTGTTCTATTAGATTCAGATTTAACTAATGCTTTTGAGTTCCCACTATATGCTGGGCACTGTGTTAGATTCTTTATCTCATCATCATCATCCCTGACATTTATTATGTGCTTACCGCATGCTAGGCATTGTTGAATTACTTGATATAAATTATCTCATTTAACCCTTACAATAATCCTATGAAAAGTTTCTCTCACCAGGAATAACTTTATGGATTTATATTGTGATCCTTCCTCTACAGATGATAATTCTAAGGTTCAGAAATTTTTAAGCACCTCACTTAAAGCCAAGGACCAAAAACCAAGATTCACATAAACATATATGGAAGACCCACATCCATATAGAGCAGCCCATTGTTGCATGGCATAAATCCATAGAAAACTAGTTTTGGTCCTATTGGATGCCTGCCTCATCTAGCCAGTCCTTAGAGCTGGGTTGTTTCTATTATGTTTTTATGTTTATTTTTTAAACTAAATTTCTTCATTCTTTCTTCTATTGGTCTGTTGTAGATGGATATGGACACGTAGGGAAGTTAACCTGATACAATATGTGAATACACCATCAATGTAGAAAAGCAGATCCAACCATCAAATTCACAACATGGGATAAACATACTTTCTCATCACCCAGAAGGTTACCAATTCCATGTTCTACACAAACAAAAAAATATAAAACCACGGTTGGTATTGCTGGAACTGACTTGAATGCATTTGCTGTGTTTAGTTACTCTTATTTTAGTTATGGAAATGTTATAACATATTAGTGATCTTCTATTGAGAGGAAATTCTCCATAAAATAATCTGGAGCTAGAAACTTAAGAGAATTCTTTAAAATTATTTAAATATGTGCATGTTCAAAGGGCTTCTTCTTTTATTTTCCTTTAAATTCATGCCCATTTCTTTAATCCTTTCTTCCAAAGACTTATTTTCCATCCTTTTAATCACCTTTGAAGACCCTCCAAGTTCTCTGTTTCTCTCACGTTGTGAAGCCCAGAAATGAGCCCAACTTCCCATCATTGAGTAAGACACAGTGGCTAAGGATTCATCCTCTTGTATTCTAAATTCCCCTTATTGGGCTCAACAAATCACCATACATGTTGTCCCTTTACCACAAAAATAATTTCCAGATTTTTTTTGAACACATAGGTTAAAATTTACAAGTGCGTGGTCTGGTTTTCTTTTTGAGTTAGACCATTTTGCCTTTCGCACTTAATCTCAAACCAAAGTTGGTTTTGTTTTTGCCTGCCGCTCAGTTCAGAGGCATCTACATACTTTGTGCTTCCTCTGTTCCCTTAGTCCAGACTTTCACTTTAAACATGATCTCTGAATCATAACCTGCGGAATAAATATTTCCCCCAGGATAACACAGTGACCAGTAATAGTGATTGTTGTAGCCCAGTCCCCAAATGTAGTTGGTGCGAATTTTTGCATGGAAGTAACATTGTCTGCAAAACGCTATGCCACCTATTTTTAAATCAACAAGCTCCTAACAAATTGGCAGTTGTTTGCTCCAAACATCACTTGCAGATGAGAAAGCTGGGCTTGATGATTGCTTCAGTCATACAACCAGCCCCGCCTCATTCTGCTCTGTCTAGAGGGAAGAAGGCAGAGACTATAAACACACAATTCCCACATCTCCTAAGTGCAAAGAAGAGAAAGGGAGGGGCTCTTGGCTTCCTGCTGGGCGGCACACTATTGCAGTATCAGGGACACTCATCCTTGAATCCTCAAGAGCTTGTCTTCTTAAGACAGAGTTTAGTCTTGTTTATCTTTTTAAAAAATATATATGCATCAGGTAGAAACCCTAAGTTATCTTGTAAACATGTCACTGAAATATTTCCTGGTGATTTCTAGCAGCTATTTGTCCCCAGATATATTTTTTCACTAGCATTTCAATGGATATTAATTGAAATGCTAAGCTACATTTTTTGCTATTCTTGGTGCATTGATAATTAATAAATCAATTTCTACTTTTGACTTCATAAATCTATGTGAAATATTTGTATGCTTCTAGTCTTAGTTATATGAATTACAGAGATGAGAGACTATTAAGCCATGATGAAATACAATTATTTCACTTTTGACCATAAAGATCATTCCAAGGATAAATAGAGATTTCTTATAGGCTGTTATCATGTATACCTATGAAATAAAAACCTTATTTATTTTCAAATATGTTGCTAAAGCCAAAATTGGATCTGTCTTTGTAGTTTTTATAAATGTTTGATTTTTGTGGCATTTGTTTCAGACGGTGGTTCATGAAAAGGGTCAATTTTTTTCCAGGTGGACAGGGGCTTGTTACATTTTATTTTTCCCAAAGCTTATTAATCTCAGCAATAGGAATTTTATAATTTCCTAGCAAAATCTAAGATGTCTGACCTAAAAGAAGCTTCAGTGATTATCTATATCACCATTACTCAGAAGCCAGGGGTTCCTCAAACACACCTGAGGACAGGGGCAAGAAAAAAAAGTCAAGGGTAGGCTGAGATGGGGGAGCGTGGGGCTAGCCCTGCACTCAACTGAGCAGCTCCACTTCTGATCTGGTTTACACACTGGACTTCTGTGTCAGATTTCATTTGAAGAAAGATCCATGTGCTACCAGGAATATGAAAAATATTGCTAATAATAAAAAAGATGTGAAATCCAATGGTCAAATACCTAAATTTTATAAGCAGGGAAACAGGTTCAGAGAGAAGAAATGATTTGCTCAAAGTAACACAGCCAATAAAAAAAAATGGCTACATTAATGATTCATAAAGCTTAAAAGGCTATGTTCAATTTAATTGACATTTATTAAAGGCCAACAAAACATATTCTGCTAGGCTTCCAGGGAGGTTAAAACACACACACACACACACACACACACACACACACACACACACACATAGCCTGAGGTGGAAACCTCATAAAAAAATGCTAAAACAAAAAACACTGAAGATCATCTAATCTAACATACTTGTTTTAGAGTTTGGCAGTCTTCTTAAAACCACATTTCAAGTAAATGGCAGAATCAGGACACTAATCTGACTCTTCTTACCTCAGTTATAATACATTTTCCTCTACACCAGAATGCCCCAAATTTGGTTCATGAGCACCTACTCTCTCGGGAGAGATTCCGCTTGAAAAATCCAACTGAACATTTGCATTTTAAAGGTTTTGAGAAATCTTATAGTAAAAAAAAATGTGCTGGGATGACAGTTCCAAAAAGTATTACCATAGAATACTATTCACATCATACACATTTACATCCCGAATAACACGACTAGAGAAATTCTGCCCTATACCTCTCCTCCCCTAGACTTTTCTAGATTTGAAACTGAACTATAGTAGAATTTTTTTTAAAAACCCACATTTCCATGGTTTACATAAAAATGGAGCTTGAGAAAATGTGATCTCAGTGATGCATCAGATCAGATGGACTCTTCATACACACATGTTGTGTTTGCGTGTTACAGAAGATATTATACTTACATGTCCAAATAAGTGTGAATTCCGTGTAATATACAAAGTGTTAACAATGTATTGTTTTTTAACTCTCAGTTCACACTTGTTCATATTCATCATGAGAAACTCAATGTATATTTATTTTCTTCCTAAATATAACATATGCATATGATTCATTGGAAATGTTGAATTAATTTTAGTAATATAAAGATTTGTGAATACATTCTCACCCTATTTTCAGAGATAAAATGACTTTTCTGGGAAATGAGAATCAACTTGATTTTCTTATAAAACACATATATCTTCGTGCCTTTTGTTTTGGTCAGAATGATAAAAGTAAAAAGGAATAAATAGCAAAATTTGCCCAAAAATTACCACATAAGGTGCACCAAACCAAAACCATACTGTAAATCTTAGAAAAAACCTGTTCTTGTAAGATTTACAGACCAATTTTTCAAGATCAAAAGTGTTTATATATGCTCACAAAATCTTGGATCTTTTCCCAGACTAAAGCTCCAACACTTCTGAGGTTGGCCCATCACTAATATTTACAATATTTTTGACATTTCATGGGATGGACTCAGGGGTCTTTGTGGTAGGCAGGCTTCTTACAATGGAGTGCCAGGACAATTTGCTGTGTGTGAAGGGCAGTCGGATGGCACTGGTCTTTTGCATCAGGAAGGAAATGATTTGTTGGCACCATGAGCTTGTTGTACTTTGTCAGCTTTGTTAGTAGAGAAACATCATTGGGGACCCATTAGTACATAGAGGGCCATGCCGCTCACCTGACAGACACTCCTTTCAAAATGACTGGAGTCCTGTGTTGAGGTGATATTCTTTCCCGTAGTATAACCTTTCCTTATAGAAAACTTTAAGAAACGGGCTCTCAAGTATGCTGATTCTCTTCATCCTTTATAATAAGGCCCAACAGGGTGCCTTACACTTAGTAGGCCTTTATAATAAGAATTTTGAACAAATTCCTGCATTTACCAAGTTGGAACATGTGAGAAAAAGTAAATCCTGAGTTCTCTGGTAACATACCTTTAATGATCCATTTACGCACTGTGATTTACTTTTGTTTTCCAAAGTCTGGTCATTATGCTTCTAAAGGCTGCATATTTATGGTACTTTTATTGCCAACAGCAGCAATAAGATAAAGCCATAGGTGCTCTTTTACCCACCAAATCAGGATTCTCCTCCCAAATCATCATTGTTAGTTGCCCCCTTTAAGAGATCCATCTCCCTGGATTGTGAGGGATTGAACCTGCAATATTTGTGCTCAAAGTTCTCCAATCTCAGAAGTTTTTGTGTGTGATCAGGTGTGGGAAACTCTGTTAGGCACAGCAGAGAGGAAAGAGATATGTATCCTGCTCTCAGAGAGCTGCGGTCTCATCGCAGAATCAAGGCAAAGACAAATACAGGCAGAAGCACTTGTCGATGACCAGTGGGCGGTCTCTGAAAGCACAATGGTTGGACCAGAGGTCTGGATGCTCATACTGACCAAAAAAAGAGGATGGATAATCATGTGTTTCCATCCACTGTTTACAAACAACAGGGAGAACAAACAAGAAGACTACCCTCAGTCAGTCGAGGCTCAGCACCCGTCGCCCTGCTATTTCCAATTCTGGACTGTCATCCTTCCTGAGGTATGTGTCTTTGTCCTCCGTCACCCTCAGCAGTGTCCAAGGCTTTACCCATTTCTTCCCTGATCCCAGCCTCGCCTGACTCTTTACAGAAGCTTGGGCTTTCACTTCCCAGAGTTCCGCAGCAGCATTCCAAAGAGCCCAGTGTACTAGGAGAATAGAAGCGCGTGCACCCATGACCCTAACCCCGCTGGGGTTCTCGTCCCCCAGTTGATCGCTGTGACTATTAATGTGGTTGATGATTTCCAGCTTGCAGTCCTGTGACGTGGGCTGAGGCTATCGGCAAGGCAGCCCCCCGGCAACCTGGGGACAGCTCTCAGCAGTGAAACACTGAAGCTGGTAACCCAGAGCTACTCGTCTGGGAGCCCAGCCCTTGCAGAGTATGTTCTGTGAGGCATGGCTGCCAGCTGAAGGGAATAATTACAAGGGGCTGCCTAACTGCCATGACAATAGAAACTTAACCCAAGTGTTTTCAGGTAACTGCCAGCCCCGGGCCTGGCTGCCTTCCATGGGCCCCACAGCACACGGCACTGTGCGAAGTGGATGTTTTACGGCAAGTTACAGCAATGCAGCTGTTTGCACTAGAACTTAACCCAGGTATGTCAGACAGCTGTGCCAAAGCATGCCTTCCTGTTTCATTAATTTAACAACAGCACATATAAAAAAAACCAGTTGACCATGACCGCTGGTTTCAGTTGCTTGTCGAGAGCTGGTTATTTAATTCAATTTAATAAAATGTTTCTGAGTACAAACTATGTGTTTGACACCTGGAAATAAAGAAGGTACAGGCCATGACTCAAAGACAGGGACATCACCCCAACCCTTAGGCAACATCTTATCTAGTATGGACACACACACACACACACACCCCAAAGTTATAATTCAATGATAGGTGCAAAATTAGAAATAAATACGAACAAAATGGTGATACAGAAAAGGGAATGGTTATTTCTGACTAGGGTAGTCAGGTATGGCTTCTCAAAGGTGATGCTATTTGAACTGGACTTTGTAGGATAAATAGAAATTCTCTAGGCAGATAAGGCAGGGAGAAAAGGCCTAACAGAGGAAACATCGTCCGCTAAAGTGTGAAAATGTGACAAACGAATAGATTATATTTCTTGAGGGTAAATCTTGAGCAGATGAGTTTGGGTCAGCAGTTCCCGCTTAGAGAGCCCTGGGTGCCAAGCTTGGAATGGCTCCCCATGCAGCATTCCTGGGGAGCCGGTAAACAGTGTCATACAGGGTGTGGCATGATCAGGTTTGTTTTCTAAAATCTCACTCTAGCAGCCCCTTCAAGGAGGAGACTCCAGGAAGCTGAGAGACCATTGCAATAGTCCAGACAAGGGGAAGAGAGGGCCTAGTCTGAGGAAGGAACCATTCTGCTTGCTGGGCTCATAGAAATTGCGATGTTTCACCCATTCCTTCTGCAGCTAGACTTTTAGGTTTTGGTGTACATGATTTGTAGGTGAGTAAAGAGAACCATTATGTTCTCAGAAAGAGGTGTTAATGGAAGAATACAAAATGATAGAATTATAGGACATTACAACTGAAAAATACCCTGAGATCTATTCCAACTCCCTCATTTTACCTATAAGTTAGTTGGCTACTTAATAGCAAATTTGAGGCTGGCAGCCAGGTCCCTAGCCAGTGAGACACTGGCTTGTTTTATAGGATACTTTTACGGGTTGAACTGTATCCACAAAAAAGTCATGTTTAAGTCCTAACCCCTAGTACCCATAAATGTGACCCTATTTAGAAATAGAGCCCCTATAGATAATCAAGATGAGGTCATCAGAGTGGGCCTGATCCAATATGATGGGTGTCCTTACAAGAAGTAGGAGGTAGATGTGTGAAGACATAGAGATGCAGGGAGAATGGCATGTGAACATGAAAACCGAGATTGAAGTTATTTGACTGCAGGCCAACAAAGGCCAAAGACTGATGGCGACCACTGCAAGTTAGGAATGAACCAGGAAGATTCTACCCAGAATCTCAGAGGGAACATGACCCTGCCAACACTTTGATTTCAGACCTCAGCCTTAACAACTATGAAAGAATAAATTCCTGTTGCTTTAAGCTGCCTGTTTGTAGTACTTTGCATAGCAGTGCTAGGAAACTAATGCAGTTCTTGTTCAAGTTTAAATGTTTTGTGTATGTACATCTCTGTGTGTGGAAAAGCCCCCTTGGAAATAGCTTCAAAGAAATGGACTAATGCAGAACTACACTTTTAAAAAATTAAAACTCTCTAAGCATTACTCCCTGGAAATCGATTTGGTTCAATGGTAAATCTCATTTTCATAGAATCTTAGCGACTAAAATTTAAGTACACCTTACAAAGCATTTTCATCCACTATCTCACTTAATCTTCACATAAGTTCTGAGAGGTAGGAACAGTGAGAAATGTGACTGACTGTCCCAAAGTTACCAAGTGATGGAACCAAAATCAAATAACATCTCCAGCCCCAAATCCTATGCTCTTGCTTGCATTCCACTCCATTAGTGGCTTTAACAGCTCCTCTCCAGTGAGAACCGATGTAGGAAAGATGCTAGGGTTTGAAGCCAAGAAAGAATTCTTGAGACGTCGTTGGTGCAAAAAGGTGGTTTTATTAAAGCATGGGGACAGGACCCGTGGGCGGAAAGAGCTGCACGGGGGACATGAGGAGTGGTCCATTATATACTTTCAAGTTGGGAGGGGGTAGAGGTAGCATAAGTCTCCCAGGTATTTTGGAAGCAAGGTTTCCAGGACCCTGAGGGGGCTAGCTACTGTTGGGAAAAGGTCATTTATTACTGTTGAGTAAAAACTCGGTTATGAGACCATTGAGATGGATATTGGTAGGCCATATGCTTGGAGGATGATTGCCAACATTCTTGGAGGGTAGAGATAAAGGAAGTTTCCAAAATAATTTTTATATGTTAAAGTAGACCTACAGGATTTGGGGGGGTTGGGATAATGTTAAGCTATGATTGCCTTTTGCCCTTAGCAAAGTATTAACCTCGAGGCAGCTGAGTTCCTAGAAGAATGTCACTCTGCCTGTTTCAAGGACTTGCCAATGGGCTGTAAGTAGTAAGGTAATTTAATAATTTCTCTTCTGCCTTTGTTTCCCACATCAAGAATGATTCAGGATAAGCTGGGGCTATGGATAAGGAAGATGTGTGCACCCAGGCGGCTTGCATAGGTACTCAATAAGCGTTGAGTTGAGATACTAGTGCAAGTGCCAGCAAGCCGTTCTATTTCCAGGAAAGAAATGCTAGTGATATAATGTAACGATGTAAATAGTCTAACTTCATCCCAGCAAACATTTATATTCCGAGTGTCTGGGAGTAGAAAAAAAAGCCTAGAAGATGACACGGTATCCCGTCTCCTCCCTGGCTGTATCCTGAGTCCCAAGAAAGAAGCTTATAAAGAGGACACTTAGAGCCTTGAAAACCAGGACCAATTCAGCTTCTCTTAGACAAACTAGGTCTACTCTTGTCCCAAGCATCATCCTATAATTCTCTATCTCAATTCTCATTGTGAGATTTTTTTATGGTTGACGAGAAAAATCATGTCTTGGGCAAGTGACACAGTTCAGGTCTTGATCTGGAGTTTTGTTTACTTACTTGTTTTTGAGACACTGGACATCTTGTGTAGATATTTGCAGGGAGACAAATAATTGACCAACAATTAAACTTCTGAAAAATGGATGTGATGTGTGGACCCCAAGATGCCATTTATCAGAAATTGGCAAATAGTATTAGGTCAATTACAGCCATCATGCATCTGGCCTCATGTGGAAGGAGAGGGGGAGGAGGAAGAGGAAGGAAGCCTCTTCACTTTTATAGGTCAATAAAAGACAACGGTTTTCCAATAGCAATCCTGTGGCTCTTTATTTAAGTAGCAGGAAAGTGACATCTGTCTCAGCCAGGAGGAAACTTTTGCATAGCACCCATGAAGTATGGCATTCTAAGAACTCACAATGCTCAGGGTCATTCTCTACTTGTTTTATGTCCTAAAAGTACTTAAAAGTCAAGAATAGTGACTCAAAAGTAAACCTCGGCCTTTCATCTTTCTGATTGGGCTGAAGGCAAGTTCATGACCAACCCCCATCCAGACCATAAACATATGTAATGCTTGGTCTCAGGTCAGATACCAGAAACACAGCCAGTAATGTCAGTCTCCACATCTGAGTTAAAGTCCTTCTCCACTGACTCTGGGTGTGTGGAGGTGTTCAGTGTGCAATCTATAAACAGCTTGAGTTATAGCATTGAATGGACTCCCACATGCTCACACAGCCTCACATAGCCCCTTCATCCACTCACACTCTTAACAAAAGTCAGACCAATTATGTGACACTATAATCCAGAGGAACATTCTAATTCTTCAGTTATACTGGAATGTCATGTATCCTTCATTATTTTAAATAAAGAAGTCACAAGCTGCATATTGGAGGTCTTTTTCTTTCTTTTTTTTCTTTGTAACAGAATTTTCATTTTAGTATTTATTATAATAGGACTTGAATTTCCCTATAGCTTTTAAGGTAAAAGTTGCTGTTCCCCATCCAATATCCCCACATGCTTGCAAATGTTTATACAGATTTTATCCAAAAGTTCCAAAGAAGGTTGAGAAGAGTTTCCTATGGATAATTGAGATTCAACAGCTAAACCCAACAGGTTTTACGTGGAAAGGTTTTTGTGGCTTCAAGAGTTAAAACACCAGGACCCCCACCTCCACCTCTTTCCATCTGTCCGCACTTTACAGATGAGAAACTCAGAGCCCCTAACCAACCTCAGGGCTGTGAGGAGCTGTCCCGGGACCTTCCGCCCTGTGAGTTGCTTTGCCCAGATTTCCAGGAGAAGGGAGAGCCTGCCTGCCTCCCCACGCTGCCCTAGAGCCATGAGTGACCTCCCAGAAGCATAAAGCAACTTGGCAGGGCAGTTGCTGTGAGGTCCAGGACTCCCCCAGCACTGAAGCGGTTAACTTGTAGGAAGACCCAGAGAAAGAAAAACAGACTAAGAACTGCCTTGTGGGGAGGAGGGCTAGAAAACGAGGCTGTTGCTGTTGTTTTCATTGTGTGCACTCTAATCAGGGAGGGTAAGAACAATGATGCATGTAATGCTGATTTTGGAACGTGTCCATGCAGCTTTTCCCAGGCTAGACAGCCTTGGGAACCCGTGATAGAGTGGCACACCAGGGGCACAGCCTCAATCACCGAGCCCAGGGCAGGGCAGCCTTTTCTGTGGATAAAATATGTGAGGGATGACAAGAATCTTCCCAGCATGGGAAGTGGCAGGAATGACCAAAAAAAAAAAAAATATATGCCACAGGGGAAACCTGTGAAGGCTCTGCATCTGGAAGCCGGGCCAGGCCACAGGGATGTGATAATCCAAAGATAGGAGACCTCTCCTTCTGCCCACCCCATTCCATTTTTCTTTTTTGTTTGTTTGTTTCCTTTTTTGCATTCAACTTGCCCTCCCTTTCTTCCCGACTCCCCTCCCCCCAACTCCCTCCACCACACTTTGAAGCCTAGATGAAAGCCCTGTGTTGTGGCTGCTGGCACCGAGCTAGCGAGCGCAGGGGGACGGCTGAAGTGTGCTTTAGTTTAAGATGCTGTACTTTTCTCCCAAGGAAAAGGGGGAAAATCAGCTTGAAACAATACATTGCATTTTGCTGGAAAGCATACTGTATGTATCTAGGACTCCAACATGGTCCTAATTTTTCAAAGCTTTTGTCTTCAAGGATAAGGGAATAGCTGAAATGGGGCGTTCTCCCTCACAGTGAATGCATATAACTGCAAGGGCTTTGGAGTGGTATTGTTTAATAAATAAAACAAGAAAGGGGCAAAAATCAGGCACATGACCTTTTTGGTATTGACACAACTGCACATAGTAACTTTCTCGAGTGTTGATGAAACAACTCCTTTATGTTGAAAGAGCACATTCAAGCTAAGCTGTATGAAATAATTTTGAAGACATGACTTCTATATATTTACTTAGTTATTAGCTTACCAGATTTAGCAAATAAAGATTCAGGACACCCAGTTAAATCTGAATTTCAGCTAAACAATGATAAATTTTTAGTATAAATATATGCCATGCAGTCTTCGGGATTAAATTTATGCTAAGAAATTACTTGCTGAAATTCACATTTAACTAGGTGTTCTATATTATCTCTGACAACTGTACTCGTCACGACAGTTTTTAAATCACTCAGCCTCTTAAAATAATGTTAAAATGTTTTTTAAGAGCCCTGTTACAACATGAATTTATTTGAGATTCACCAATTTGAACATAGGAATATTCAAAATATTGTTGTCACTACAACACAGACTGCCTATAGGAAAGCCTTTCCATGCCTCTGCCCACCCATCCCCTAAATACACGCACATACACACAGCACCCCTCTCCCCAACTCTCACCAGACCCCCCCCCACATACCCCATAGGGGTTTTAAAATGATTTATGTATGTATTTTTCCATCAAAGGAAGGATTGACTAATATGTCACTTAGAGCAATAGTCAGTATTTATAATCAACTCCTAGCATGGAAAGTGCATATAGCTCCCACTTGACCATTACTTAAAACTGCAGCTGCTTTGTCAAATAGCAATAGCTCATGAGATCTAAATGAGGCATAATTATTTTTGGTTAAAATTTTTTCCTCAATTTACCTACTTAATGCCCTGAAACGTGGTTTTATTATTTTATGTTTACTTAAAAAAAAAAAAAAAAACAACCCATGTGCTCATAGACATAAAATCAACCCAAAGGAACTACTTGGAAAGCTCCACCGACCTGTCCTGTACACTATGTCTGCAAACACCTCATGTCCACTCTTGTTCATGTGATCTCGTGTTCACTTGCACTTGGACAAAGTTGAAGGCCTGGTATTTTTGCCTCTCAGAGCTGCTATCTCTGAACACGACCTGTGAGGTTGGTGAGCTTCCAATACATTGGGACTGAAGAGGGGGCTAAAGAAAGATTAAGAATGTGTGGAAGACAGTGCTGGAGGAGAAGATTCAGGATGGTTAGAAGTCTCCATGTATGTGAAATTTAAATTGTGCATTTAGGGGCGCCTAGGTGGCTCAGTTGGTTGCGCGGCTGACTCTTGATTCTTGATTTTGGCTCAGGGCGTGAGCTCAGGGTTCTGGGATCAAGCCCTGGCCCACCACCGGGGCTCTGTGCTCAGTGGGGAGTCTGCTTGACGATTCTCTTTCTCCCTCTCTCTCTTTCTCCCCCCCCTTGCACACATGCGCACTCTCTCTCAAATAAATAAACCTTTAAAAATCAATCAATCAATCATGCATTTTAAACTACTGCCTTTTAAGTGAATGTTGAAATTTGCATTTAAAAACCTGTGGCTGGAAGATTCTAGAGTGTCACCTAGAGGTTCACACATCTTTTGATAACCATTTTCCTCCCTACCAAAACTATTTTTTTGATTAGGCAAAAGATTACTTTGTTAGAAAAGTGTTTCCTTCTCATCAGCTTTTTCAGTGCAAGCTCACTTCTGCTTCCTCTTACATCAGCACCAGAAAACGAATTATTAGAAAATCTCTTGAACACCAGTCCACTTTTCAAGAGAGCTAATAAGACTTCAATTTGAGGAGATACTTGAACCTACATAACTTTCACACAAACCTCAATAGTGCTCATGATCTTTCATCATCCAATTTTCCAAACATAGTCAAGGCGATCTCTTTGAGTTCAAAAATGACTCTGTAAGAAGAATGGGAAAAAAAAAATACAGTTACTCGCCTCCTTACTCCACTATCCATCACTCAGCCGTGCTCATTCCCACCTCCACCCCCTGCTTACACAGAACGATAACACGTTTACCATGTAAACGTTTAGCTGGTGAAGTAGCGTGATGACTACAGAGTCTGGAGAGCTTGGTCTAATTTCAGCTCTGATACTAATAACTCTATCAACTTGGACGAGTCTATTCTCCACTCCCAGCCAAAAGACTGAGAAATAACAAGACACTAAATTTCTTCGAAGAACAAGAATGTAAAACCAGATGCTCAAAAATGTCTCTCTCTATTTTTAAAGATTTATTTATTTTTTCGAGAAAGAGAGGATGAGCAGGGGGAGGGGCAGAAGGAAAGGGAGAGAGAGAATCCCAAGCAGACTCCCCACTGAGTGCAGAGCCCAATGCAGGGCTCAATCTCACAACCCTGAGATCATGACCGGAGCTAAAACCAAGAGTCAGGTGCCCCTAAAAAAATGTCTTCATATTCTGAAATTCTGATTCCACATCAATTTCCATTAATAAAGCCTACTCTCTCCTCTATGTATCAGAAGTCAGTGAGCATGCCAGTTAGTTGCACTTAATTAAACATATTCTTATGGACTTAGTTTAACATTTTTTTTCTGATAATGGCTTATTTTTGGAAAACCTACACCCAAACAGGATACACTTTTGAACAGAATCACAAAGAAGCACATGTAGAGGACTGAAATTGTCAACTCTTACATCTATAAATACTCCACTTTGGGAGGGAAATTGGAATTTGTAAATATTGTATTTTGGCCACTGAATTTTCAAATAAGGATAACGCATGCATATAAATGACTACCTATTTGTTCAGATGATGTGCCTATTTGTGGGCATGAAAATTTGAGGATTTTAGCTGCATTGGAGTACAGACAGACATCCAGAGAAACCAACTTTTTAAGAGAGCAAATGACACTCATTGCTTTCAGGAGACTAACCAAATATAAAAGGACTTGGATCAATTATAGGATTGATATGGCAGATGCTGTTCTTTTAGGAAAAAATGCAAAATATGGAGACTGGGAACCAGGAACCAATCAAGGGAATATCTGAAAAATGAAACAGACATCCAGTTTGCTGATCAGAACCAGGACCCAAGGATTATTGTGAAGAAATCATTGAAATCATCCTTTGGGTCTAGGGAGAATAAAATCGACAACCTGGATAAAGGGATAGAGGAAGAAACTGCATAACAAAAGCGTTCTGAGGGAACTGTTAGGACCCTGATGTCCTTCCTTGGAGACTAGAAGCCTCCAGGGTCAGCTTGTGTCTCCCTGCAGCCCCGTGGCAAATAGAATCAGCCAGGTTCCTGCCGGCTCTTCCCCAAATGTCGACTTCAGCTCTCTGGAGGCAGAGTGACATCCACACAGGGAATTTACTGCTTCCTCTGTTCCTGTAGATCTGCTCCTTTCCTGACATATCGTTCCAAAGGCCTTTTATTTATTTTTTTTTTTAAGATTTTATTTGTCAGAGAGAGAGAACAAGCAGGGAGAGCAGCAGACAGAGGGAGAGGGAGAAGCAGGCTCCCCACCGAGCCGGGAAAGGGATGCTAGGTTCAATCCCAGGACCCTGGGATCATGACCTGAGCCGAAGTCAGGTGCTTAACTGACTGAGCCACCCAGGCATCCTTCCAAAGGCCTTTTATAATAAGATCACTTAAAACATCACATACCAAGTTATAATGCATGACTTCACCGCTGCGAGAACTTCATTGGGATTAAAGCTTTTACCTATTTATGTTTTTTACCTAAATACATGTTTGGGGAAGAAAACCCAAGTTTTTATATAGCACATGCAGTTTATTTTATGCTTCTTTTGTTATTTTGCTCATTATTTTAAGAATTAATCATGTCCTTGAGGCCCCCCTCTGGCTCAGTTGGTGGAGTGTGCGACTCCTCATCTTGGAGTTGTGAGTTCACACCCTGCACTGGGTGTGGAGATTACTTAAGAAGAAAATCTTTTTTTTTTTTTTTAAGAATCAATTGTGTCCTCTAAAATGTAAATATAAACCAAAAACTGGTTCATAACAGACTCTCTCTCCAACATGAAGTACCTTACACTAAAAGCTAAAACTACTTTTCATGCATCCTTCTTTAATTGGGCTGAATTATTATTCAAGTTGGCTTCCTGTTGCCAATCATCTCTCAATATTCAGAAAATGTCATCAACATTTCACCTAAGATGGCTATAAAAAGTCCATTTATGGACCCGCTTTTGCACTGACTCCTTGTTAGAAACTTAGAACTCTGTTTTAAAAGGAACGAACAGTGAAAAGCTTGCCCAGGCCCCACCTTAGCTTGGTAGGAGGACAGCAGAGTGAGTTGGCCCCCCAGAAGTTTACAATACGGAGCTTCACAGCCCCTCTCCTAAAAAGGTTATTGAATACCCTCGGCTACCTGACCCCAAACCAGATGAAAAAATTCCCTTTTTTCTCCAAGAACCTGAAAGTCACTATTCTCACGCAGACTGTCACATGGACATGCCAGAGGTTTTACCCCACCCTTCTTCTTCTGCTTGCAGGCAAGAATTGGAAGGACTTGGAGATTCTTGGGGCACACAAGCCACCAGCACAGTCCTCTTCCTCCTGTGAGGCTAAGAGGCATAAAGGTGTTGTGTCTGTCTTACCTCCTTCTCAGACTATAATCCCAGGAAAGCAAGAATCTGTTCACTCATTTAACAATTATTTAACAACTATGACGTGAGCACAGGTTATGTGCCAGAAACCATGCCAGACAGATCCAATGGTGAGCAAGCAAGTGTGGTCCGGGCCATCAAGAAGTGTGAAGCCCAGTGAGAGAGCTGGCCATTACTCAACTGACCGCTGAAGTAAATGGACAATGTGAGATGTTATAGAATGTCATGGGGATATAAGGATTTCCAAATACATGTCTCACAAGTGTTCCCATATAGTACATAGCACAGATTTGCAGGGGGCATAACTTGAAGGCATAATGCACATCAGTTCGTTGAGAAAATCTTCCCCAATACTATGCCCTTCTTGAATTTGGTAAAGATAATGTACTCACTATTTGTAAATTTCTATTACATCCAGTAATACAATGTCAATTTCATTTTTAATATGTAAGAGGAATTACATATTACATATAGGAATTTTGTACTGTACTAATTTCTATCTAATCTGACCTTGTCAGCTCCCACAAACATTATAACAGCTTTGTCTGTTCCAGGTTCTGAAATACACTTCACTGGAAGGCTACCTTGAGCTTTAGGAAGGTAACTTTGCCTTCTTTATTTGTATCTGAATGGGATGCCTGAATATAAATCTTCTAAACGGCTATGTTCCAATGCCTGTTCATGAAATAATATACACGTGTGAAATTTATAAACTAGTAGATTTTTTTCAATCAATTTAAAAACTAATTAGAAGGAAAAAAAATACTCCTTCACTCCAGAAGATAAAAGATCCAAAGTAATTAATTTTGGAAATCCATGTATGTAAATAAACAAAACGTTTCTCTCTTTGCCAATTGGAAAAAAAAATGGTTGACAATAGATGTCAAAATACTTGATTGGTCAAGAGACTGTAGATGCTTCCCATAACTTTAAAGCCCTCAGTTTTCATTTCACATCTTTTAAAAACTGTATATGAATTCAGGTACACCATCTTCCCATGCGTGTCATTTATTTTCTCCAAATTCTAGCACAAAGCTTTCACAACTAAAAATATATATATATATATATTGCTGCTGTCAGTAATAACAATAACAAACTCTGTCACTTACTGGCTGTGTGATCTTGGGCAAATAACTTATTTTCCTCATCTGTAAAATGAGTAAATTAAGACCTCTCTTAGAAAATTATGCCAAGATTAAAGATAACATATGAAAAGTGTCTGGACTTACAAACACTCTATGGATTGCCAGGGGATAATGGTGATTATTATAAGATCCTGGTTGTTTAACTTAGCATCCAAACAACAGAAAAAAACAGAGAATCCCCTATGTAAATCATATCGTGAAAATAAGAAAGCTTCAACAAAATAATCCCTTTTCATAAAGTGGGTAGAGCCTTCAATCGTGTAGTTAGCAAAGTTAAAAAATTCCTACATGAAGCTACCCCGTTCAGGTAGAATGAAAAGGCTGAGCTCTGGGAATGAGACAAAAGGAAACAGACTGAAAATTGTAACCAGAAAGATCTCTGGATGCAAGACATCAGAGTCAGAGGATAAAACAAAACTGAGGCATCTCCTTGGGCGGTTCAGTAAGTGGAAGTTCTGGGTTTGGTTAGCTGACAGCCCACCAGAAGAGTCAGGAAGAACTAGGGAATCCATCAAGGGTCCCACTGACCCACTGGCAGTTGTCCATTAAGTCTAAAAATGAAATTAAGCTCAAATTAAAAGGACTAGTATTGTATGCCACAATGCTGCATGGGGTATCATTCGATCCAATAGAATAATCTTTTCTCAGAGTTGCTGCTACCAACTTGCACATGAGTCAAACAGAGAAGAGGGCAGAGCTATTACGACAGATTTAATATATTATTCTTATTCACTTTTCAAATGACGTTTATCCCAAAGGACATTGTGCTTTGTAAGATAATTCGGTTTGGGTTGCCAATTGGTCTGAACTTCTTAAAGTTATTTTCAGAAACCATGGCTCTGCCCTTTGGCAATGTAACTGACTGACACACTCTGCATTTGGTAAACAGACACTAGTTCCTTTAAAATTGTTTATTTATTCTTAAAATTATCTACAAAGACAGTCCACTGGAAATATTAAACTGGTACTCCAAGCAGATTGCTAATAATTAAAAAGCAAAGGCTTCCTGGTTTAACCACTTGGGGGAAACTACCAAATTTTCATTCTCTAAAAAAATTTTGAAAGTACTTCTGTTGCAAATTGTATAACATATGCTATGCATACAGAACTCTTTAAATAGGATTAGGTCTTAATGTTAAAAAGTAATTGACTCTGTGTAGCATGGTCTCCAAACGTGTGACAGAGACATGTGGACTGGTCCTCACCACCATGAAATGTTTAAGAAGTATCCATCAAGCGCTTGAATCTCAACTGGATGGCTTGGATTTACATATTATAATGTATCTTGTGTTCTCAAGGAATTTCCCTGTTCTGAGGAATTTACAAGTTCACAAGGAGATATATCAAAATTCAGAAGTATGTATATTATGTACATGCATATATAATGAATATGTGTGTGTGCCTCAAAGTCAATACTAAGAAAACAAACAACCTAATTTTTTAAATGGGCAAAAGACTGGAATAGACACTTCACCAAAGATTTATAAATAGCAAATAAGCAGAAGAAAAGATGCTTAACATCACTAGTCTTTAAGGAAATGCAAATTAAAACCATTACTGAGGTACTGCTATGCACCTATCAGAAGAGTTAAAATTAGGAGCACCTGGGTGGCTTAGCTGGTTAAGCTTCTGACTCTTGGTTTCAACTCAGCTCATGATCTCAGGGTCATGAGATCAAGCCCCATCTCAGGCTCTCAGCGGGGCGAGTCTGCTTAAGATCCTCTTTCCCTCTCCCTCAGCCCCTTCCCTCATTGCTCATGCACTCTCTCTCTCTCTCTCTCAAAAAAATAATAAATTAATTAAAATAAAATTAAAATAAAAGAGCTAAAATTAGAAAAACTGATTATACCAAGTATTAGTGAGAATGTGGAGAAACTGGAACTCTCATACACATGTGTTGGTGAGAATGTAAAATGGTACAACCACTTTGGAAAACAAGGGCTCTTAATAAATCCATGAGAATAAGTCTGGGAGGAATACTGAAGGCATACAGTTACACGGTTATAGAGCAGTCACAGCCAACTTCTAGGGAGAACCATTCACATTCTAGTCTGTGTTCATGGTTTGCCCCCAGAAATCCAAAAGCATAATCTGGGTGGCCTTATGTGGCAATTCTTACTAAGGAAGTTAATTTTGAGATGAAGAAAAGCATGTGGCTGGCAGTGGCGGAAGGGGCTGGTGAGGATAATATATCTGAAAACTGAATTAGAAAGGCCATTCTTAAGGGCAAGAAATCAGTTTTGCCTGCTGACTGCTGTATAAGAGTCTAGAAATGAAAAGGGGGACATGTGTGATTCACTAGGCAGGTCCCACTGACGTTTGCCAAAACTGGTGATAAGGAGTGGAAAAACTCAGTCAACAATGCAAACCAACATTGGGTTTTAAATAGAGAAAAATGAGGTCAAGTAAGTAAAATTGCCATAATGAGCAGGTTTTCTCTTGAGCAACATTGACCTTCAGAAGAAACTCAGAACCATATTTTAAAAATGGCAAAAATTTGGTAGGGACAGGGAGAGCGTTGGTGCGCATGGAGAGATCCTGTTGTGGTTTCTTCAAGAGAAGTCAGGTGGGAGAAGGACTAGGAGAAACCAAGAGGATGGAGCATCTCTCTGCTGTATGTTGATTTACCGTAAGGAGAACGCTCACAATTAAAAGGGGAGTAGAAATAGCTGCTCCTTATTGGTACTTCATTAAATGCAAGGCTCCCTACTCAGTGTTAAACAGTCTTCATACATAATTTCATTCTCGCAGCAACCAAATGATATAAATATTGTCCTCATTTCATAGATGAGGACATTGGCGACGAGAGACATAAAGAACTAGCCTGTTGACACACAGCATGGAAGAGGAAGAGGTGGGACTTTAACTCAGGTCTTTCTTAATCTGTCATTTACCCAAAACGGGACCAAGAATATAAAGCTCCATTTGACAAAAACAGGAAATAATATGATGCCCAAACTCCTACTAGCAATTCATGTCACCAGTTAACAGAAAACGTGTATGAGAGGGGAATAGGGAGAGGACTAAAATGCGCTTAGTAAGGGGGGGGAGGGGAGGAAGGGGTTACACCTTCTCAGTGTTTTTTTATTCCCGTGGGGCTCACCCCAACGTATTAAAGGTAGCTCTGTAATTTTTTAAAAAGTGGGGAACACTTGGTTAGCCGTCTCCACTCCACAACCCTGTCCCACCTCACAGTCCTCTAGGGCCATTCCCAGACCCAGGGTCAATTATTTCCTTTGGAATCTGCCCTCCAGGTGAATTTGCAGACCTTTCTAAATAAGAAAGCAGCTTCTTCTCTTTTTAAACTTCAAATTGCTCTTTTGAAATGAAGTTTGATTTTCCCAGACATCCTGGAAATTGTGTATGGATGGTACGGAGTGACAAGCACTTAGAATTTTACTTTACAACAAATGTGTATTTATACTGCCTCTCAGCTCGGCTCTCACATTATTAGAAGCACCCGAGACAGCAGCCAGGCCTGTCTCCCTAGAGCAGTGAAATCAGAGTTATGTGAGCGACAGGAAATGAGTCTAGAAATGAAATAGGAGTGGAAAAACTCATATTGGGCAGCCCCGTATTTTAAAAAATACCTCCTACCTCAGGTGTTTCTCACGTACAGCCAGGTTTGAGCACAGAGTTTGGAATGGACTCCTATTTATCAAAATCGGAAATTATTTTTTTTTTAAGGAAATGTTGCTTCTCCCTTGCATTCTGCATTATCCCACAAACCATGGGGACATTACAAAACTATGTGATGGCTTCATCTTTGTATTTGAACACTTGGAACTGCCTTGTCCTTCTGTGTCTAAACGTCTCACACAAGGGGAGACTAACTTCTCCCAGTTCTTGCATACAGCCTACCTAAAGAAATGAAATGGGACACTGAATCCCAATTCCAGTTCCCTGTCTTGGGTATAGAGAACAGAGGCCCACGTAAGGAGAGGGAGTGGGCAAGCTGTGCCTAAAGCAGGCCAAGTGACGATTTCCCAGCTGTTGGTTTTTCTATTAGGGTCTTTTGTAAAAGCTCAGAAAGGAAACATACATGTGTACTATCTGCACCACCACAAGGTCCAGAATTCTTCAAGTTTCCAGAGGTAAGTCAAATCACTGGAAGGTCCTTCCACTTATAATTTATCAGAAAGGAAAAAATGTATATGTCAGGAAATACTTGAGGTCATTGGATCGTAAAAATGATTGAAGGTCTTCCTTTCTCCATCTCTCACGCCCCCAGGCACCCACATTGTGTGTACTTCACAATAAGTGTCTGGGTGCCATGGGACCAAGTAACAATCAGAATGTTGATTCAACTCCAGGCTCATGCACCAGTAACTATGCAACCAGGGGCAAGTCATTGTCCACAGTGATCTGTAGAATGGGGGAAAAAGAACACAAATGCTACCTACCTCTGGATACCAAGCAAAAGGGAGAAAGAGCACATATGAAAGCATTTTATACGGAAGCCCTATATATATATAAATTGTTTTCATTAGTATGTTCATTTGCATTACATGAGTTTTAGCACCCTGCCTGTAGTCAGAAATGAGGCTAAACCCCTCGCTAACCTCAGACTAATTGGAACCAACCTTCGACAGCTTCCGATTGACTTGGTTCCATGTGCTATGGAGTCCTCAGACTTGCCTCGTTACTCCCAGGCTGGCGGAATGGCTAAAATAAAATGTAGGCAATCTTGTTTTCCACCTGGTACAGTGGATTGATTCAACATTTGCAATTATTGGGAAGTGTTACGTCCTTGATGACGGGGCTTCTGACTCATTTATCAAAATCATAAAATTTTCTTGAACAAGTGCTGCTTCTCCCTTGCATTCCGCAGGTCGACAGACACCTAGAGACTCTTTGGTACCCTCAGCAGGCTTTGTGGACCTCTTTATTATTATTGCACATTGTGAAGACTGTAAAGAGCAGATTCCTACCTACAAAATGAAAATTGGAGAATTGAGACAATAAAAGAGAGAAATCACACTTTTTGAATTAGCCAGATCATGAGTTAAATGATTCTGACAAAAGCAGACCGTCTTCTGTCCTGCTCAGTCGGGTAGCCACTGCCTACAAGTGGATATTGAGCATTTGAGAAATGGCTAGGACAAACTGTGATGTACCGTACGCCAGACTTCTCAGAGCTAGTTTCAAAAAGGAAGTCTACAAAATAAGTCAATAATTTTATACATGCTGAAATGGTAATATTTTGGATTATTGGATTAAATGAAATACATTATTAAATTAATCTCACCATTTTCCTTTTTATTTTTTTTTGAATGTGCCGACTGGAAATTTTTAAATTACATATGTGGTTTGCATTATATTTCATTGTATGGCACTGACTGAGATCTTCATTTTACCCTCAGGAAAACTATTCACAGTTTTCCAGTGGCTTCTACAATGCCCACCTGGATAGATATTGCAACCGTAAGGACATGACCATAAACAAATACAACTAAGGAGGAAAATGCACATTAAACTGTCACCAGTTGTGTGAGTGCATTGTGTGTGTGTGTGTGTGTGTATGTCTACAGGTAGAACTAAGAAGAGACTGCCTCAACTATCCTTGGTAGCTTGAAATAAGAACTCCCCAATTCCTAGAGCAGTAATTCTGATGCACAACCAGCAGCAGCAGCATCTGGGAGCATGTTAGCAACTCAAAGTCTCCAGCCCCACCCCAGACCCTCCTGAATCAGAAAAGGGGAGGGTAGGGGCGCCTGGGTGGCACAGCAGTTGGGCGTCTGCCTTCGGCTCAGGGCATGATGCCGGCATTGTGGGATCGAGCCCCACGTCGGGCTCCTCTGCTGTGAGCCTGCTTCTTCCTCTCCCTCTCCCCCTGCTTGTTCCCTCTCTCGCCGGCTGTCTCTTATCTCTGTCAAATAAATAAATAAAATCTTTAAAAAAAAAAGGGGGGGGGGGGGTAGGCAGAAAAAGACTGAAATTTGTGCTTTGACAAGCCCTCTAGGTGATTTCAATGCATACTAAAGTTTAAGAACCATTGTCCCAGGGGCACCTGGGTGGCACAGCGGTTAGGTGTCTGCCTTCGGCTCAGGGCGTGATCCCGGCGTTATGGGATCGAGCCCCACATTGGGCTCCTCCGCTATGAGCCTGCTTCTTCCTCTCCCACTCCCCCTGCTTGTGTTCCCTCTCTCGATGGCTGTCTCTATCTCTGTTGAATGAATAAATAAATAAAATCTTTAAAAAAAAAAAAAAAGAACCATTGTCCCAGACAAACTGAGGCCTGAGACAGGGATTTCTCAGATCCAAGATGCTCGATTTTACCAAAGCATGCCAGTATCTCCTACTACTTAGAGCTTTTGTGAGCAAAGCACACAACACAGACCAAAAGATGACTTAAAATGGGATCATTAACTTCCAACAGTTTGACAAATGATAGTCATATTTCTACTAAGAGGTCATTTTTGTTAAATTTAAAATATCTTGCACATAATGCGGTCTCAATATATATTTGGCCATTCATTGACTTTCAAAATTTTCAGAGACAGTTCAGAGTTGAACACACAACTGCATTAAATGTTGTAACAGATGCTGTTGGTGACTCTCCCAAATCGCCCTCAGCAGCCAGGGCACCCGTTCCCTCAGTTACTGCCAGTGGTGAGGGGAAGGCTGACCCCTGCTACCTTCTCCAGGCATTTGTCCTGGGCTGACTGGTGCTACTTCACCAGGAAGCATTGGGAGGTCACATCACCGCTGTCACCCCCATCACCACCATCATTGCCATCACCACTGTCACCGCCATCACCACCTTCCCCACAGTCACCACCATCATTGTCATCACCATCTTCCCCACAATCACCACCATCATCTCCATCACCACCTTCCCCACAATCACCACCGTCATCTTCATCACCACCTTCATCACAGTCACCACTGTTACCACCATCACTGCTATCACCACTGTCACCACTGTCACTGCCATCACCACGAGACCCTCTCCCACAAATAGGCACAAAAACACATACACACAAAATTTTGCATGAATTTTCAAAAATTTTGTTTGCTTTCTGAAGTAAATTCTAAATTTCAAGTAGGGAATTTTTAATTTGTACTAAGATTCCATATTTGAAGGATTGAAAATTGCATGTATTTAGTGCTGCTAAGCTAAAGCTAACAATATTTTTAATTCCATTTGACCTTCTATATGTGGCAAAATCTAGTAACATTTGACCCAAAGGCAGGCTTCTTGGTATTTCTTCCCAGGCACCATGAGCCCACCTGTCCTGAGAGTCGACCAGCACAGACTTTCCCTGAAGCTGTGAGCTAGATAACAGGAGGCCAAGACTGCTGGTTCACAGCCCTCTCAGCCCACCCCAGCCCCAAGTGAGGCTGACTCTAAAGCATATAGGCCCAGAATTAAGCTATTTGGATTAATACCACATCCTCGCTGTCATACCTTCTTACTACCCCAAACATAACACCCTCTAGAAGTCTCTTCTCTTCAAAGTCCCATTTCCATACTGTCCTCTGCTTCCCCTCCTCTCCTCTATCTTCTCTCTGATCTTCTAAACTTTTCCACTCTTCCCTCTGGATCCTCCATGCCAAGATAAACAAGCCTCTCTATACCCTTTACCTCTTTATTGAATGCTCATTTCCTTTACTCCTCTGCCTTAACTAAACTGGGCTTTTCCTCCAGACACAGCTAGAACAGATGCTTCTATGCAGTCTCCCATGCTCCATGGCCCAGGAGGAGGGATCGGCAGGATTATTTTGTTTGCACAGAACAGCACCACCCCCATCTTCTGGCATATTCCTCCCCCCAGGAGATCCCAACCTTACTGTCCAGAAAGAGGCTTTATCTTCATCACTTTTTTAAGGAAATTTCATTGTGTACCTACTTATTGAGTAGAAAGCTTTATTTTAAAATTTTTAGCTGATAATATATAGAAAAGATAACTTTTAAAAATATTTATTTATTTATTTAAGTAAAATCTACACCCAAGGTGAAGCTCAAGCTCATGACCCTGAGATCAAGAGTCACATGCTCTTCCAACGATGCCAGCCAGGTGCCCCCATGAAACGGGTAACTTTAACATAGATGTGCTAAGTCAAGTTTCCTAGAAGTAGGTCCTCAAACGTGGACTCCGTTATGCCTGACTTATGGTGTGAGGAAGCTCTCATACGGGAGAGCATGAAGCAGATCTGGGAAGGAGGGTGAGCTCAACGAGAATGTGGTCCTTGACTGATTGTGGGCAGATGAGCTCTGCTGTTTAAATCTCACAAGAGAGTTCTCCCACCTTGAGGCAGAGTGGACCAAGCACCTTTCAAGGTGCTGACTATATAGCAATAAACCAACCACACAAAAACCCCTACTCCTATGGGGCTGCCATTCTCTCTGAGGAGGCAAAATAAACATGTAAGATGTCAGGAGGTAACAAATGCTATGAAGAAACAGGCAGGAGAGACTACAGAGTAGTTGGACAGGGGGCATTGTTTTGGATAGAGTGGTCAGGGAAGACTTCTCTGGGAGGTGATACATAAACTGAGACCTAAATCAAGTGGGGAATTTAATCGTACAGGCATCTGGAAGGAAAGCCTTTCTGTGGAATAGCAGAGGCAGAGATGCTGATCCAGAGGCACATATGATTTAATCAAGGAAGGCCAGGGGGACTTGTGTGGCAGGAATGGGGACACAGTTGAAGATCTGGCAGAAAAGCTGATGAGTAAGGCCTACAGGTCATAGCAAGACTTGGGCTTTATTCTGAAAACAGTACTTCAGGTCCCACCTCCCAAGGCACAGTGATTGGTCTAGGGCTGGACACTTGATACTAACTGGACCAATCATAGCCTCCCACATCACTGGCCACAGTATTAGAGTCAACAATGGGTACCTCACTGAGCTATGCCAGAGTTCTCCTCCGAAAATTTTCATATTAGAGCAGAGGGAAGATGGAGTGTTCTTATGTGGCAAAGCTGAAAAATATAAGCTGTCACATTTTTCAGAATAGAAGTCTAAAGGTGAAGAGATGCAGAATGAGTGGCAGAGAAAGACAGTGCCATTGGTGGGGGCATCCTTGACTCCAGTCACCCAGGGACAGCTCCAACCACCCACGCTCTCCCCTCAGTTTGGCCGCATTTACCAATAAATTCCCCTTAGTCTGAACTAATTGGATTTGGATTTCCATCACGTAAAAGTCATATTCTCCTAACTCCTAGTGCCTCCCCAACTTTAATCCTTGTCTTCCCTGGGAGGAAAAGAACCACCGGTTTTCTACCATCTATTTATATGAACCATTTTTTCTTCTTACTGTCATCTAGAAACTTCCCAGTCTCTCCTTTTCATTCATGGAAAACTGGCATGTAGTTCAAAGTAGTACTTCTTACCCCAACTCCAGCATCATCTTGAACGTGTCTTTGTGAAGATTTCCTGGCCCTGGCCTCACACTTCCCTGGCTTCCTCCAATCGCAATACTTCCATCTTTACCTTCCTGGAACAGTTTGCATGGCCATGCTCTGTAATATGTTATCCCCTAGCAGTATTCCATATCAGAAAGTTTAAATAAACTCCAGCATCTCAAGCTTAATCTCATCTTTCCAAACAGAATGTAACTCTGGATCTGCTGTTACCACACAGAACCACCTGCTTTAGGATAAGGCAACTCAGAAGGGGGCAGAGCCCAAATATTCCTGAGGACACTGTTTGATGTCTAACCATGTAGACTAATACGTATTCTTTTTTTTTCCTCTCAAGCTTTGGTTGGCTTTTTGCCATTTGCCAACAGAGACATGGCAAATGACTAATTCAAGACCTTTTACTGGTTCTGGGCCAGTTGCCTCTTTCTTCCCTGAGCAAATATTACATACACTTTTTACCCATATTGATATCTATTTACTACTCACTACTCACTTCAAGATTTCTCATATTTCAAGCATGCTCATATTTCTAATTATTGACCAACTACACTGTCTACAACTTGAGAAAACGAAAACATAAAACCTCATACGTACATATGCATCCATCATAAAAATGCTACTTCCTTCTTCTCTCTGCTCTCATTCCCTCTGGTCTAGGAGAAGGAGCCACTCTCTTACATGCCTAAACTCCACCCAGTCCTGACCCAAACCTCTAACCAAAATTCAAGTACAACCATGCCAATCTCTGCCAAAAATGGATCAATGTTTTCTGGATCTAACTGAAACTAAATAAATGTTTGTGGCCATATGAAGTTTTATCAACTTGTAAAGACACTAGTTGTTCTCAAACCAAATGGAATTCTTCCTTCCTTTTGACCAGTTTGAATTGCTCACCTTTACCTTCCATTACAATGGCACTGAAGACTGACTACGTTCAGCTTTCATCTATCAAAGGCTGACATGTTTTTGTTCCTTTTGAGTTTCAGTTATTTGTCCCTCTCTCCATGAAGTTTAATGAACTATATCAATTTAGAAATGAGGGAATGGGTTGACACTGTTACAGAACTCATGAATATAGGCTATGAGACTTAGGTCAATATGAAATATTCAGGAATGAGAGGATCCAGTACCCAGTATGCTTGATCATAGCCAAACACAGATTTTCACAAAAACCCCAGAAACACTTGAAAGGTTTCCATAAAATGGATTGAAAAGGATCTGAAGACTTCAAAGGGCTGCTTAAAATGTTTTGATGAGTTACGTGTAAATGAACATGCAGATTAAATTTCCATCTTAAATCCACATGCTCTTAAAACATTGAGAAGAAAGTACTTTGCCAAACATGCTCTGGGTTTTTCTGAACGCAAAGCAGTTCGCAATATTCAACAAACCTAAATGTGGCAGGGCTCACCATCCCTTCATCAATCTCCTTACTAATTCAAAGCATCATCGTCACTAACCAGCAAGTGTCAGTAAGAAAAGGAAACTTATGCAGAGTATGAAAATAAATGGAGACTGATTTTCTGCTCATCTAAAGGAGATGATGACTGTCTGAGAGCTGGGGGAGTTAGTTTCTTTCTCTGCAGTTTATTTAACCAATCATTGATTTAATCAATAAGTATATTTTTGAACACCTACTACATGTCAGGCACTATTAGGGAATCAAAGACTTGTACAGATCTTCCCTTGACGTTCCTGGGAGATAGAAAAAAATATTTCTTTTGGAAGGCTAAATACAGCATCACTACCTGGAGGACAGCAAGCAAGTGGACACAAGCCATGGAAAAAATGCAGTAGGAGGCAAAGAGAACATTTACATACATACAGTTTCTGGCCAACAGAGCAAGAAACCGATATACTGTGGTTTATGTACTCCTGAGGCACAGCTAAAAACCACATCCTCAACTTAGCGTCCTTCTCAGCACCTGCTAGTCCTGCATGTTTGGATCTTAGTATCCCAGCTGTCTGGCTGGAGCATCCCAGCTTATCACTGGAGGTATGGAAAGTTCAAGTTGCTAAACACTGTTTGTTCTCCGCCATGAGGGGAGAACCACCTGACTTGGAAATCCACGTTGTCAGCATAAAGCCCAGTGATACAATGAAGAGAAGCTTAATTTGGGGTTTTCTAGCTTAAAATAAGTTACCAGCTCCTCCTTATTTGCCATGACGGTCAAAATTCCCTGTTATCCAAACACTCAGTCCCAAGGTCCTACGAGATTCTGCCCGATTCCTGCACGGCTGCTGCTAATTAATATTTTAAATGTTTCTGAGTCCTTCCACATTTTCCTGCTGAGAAATACAATGTGAGCATCTCCCTGTTCCCCACTGCAGACCCATTAAAGAGAGGAGGACAGTTGAGAGACTATCCTTAAAATCTTCAAAAGAGAAAGGTTACAGGGTATGGAGTCCTTTGATTATAGGCATTCTGAGAGCAAGAACCTCACATTCTATTTCTTTTCTTGCTTCCCTATACTGCCTAATACAAAAAAAACACCATCTATGAACTAACAAAACACCACAACATTAAAATCAAGGCTAATCAAGGAAAGAGCTCTGGTAGTGGAGCAGATTGGGGCGGGGCGGGGCGTGACAGACGGAGGACTCCCTGGTGACAAAATACAACCTTTCATCTTCTGCTCATTTGTACTTTGTTAGTCCTTTTGGTAAGGTGAGAAATGAGAATGTTCCTCACTTGCGCCATGGTACACATTTAACTCCAAATCTCTAACATGCTCTCGACAAATTGAAAACAAACATAACAAGGGAAGAAATGTAGGGGAAAAGACCATGATGTGGAAGTGAAAGAGGTTTTTGGTGTGGGTCGTTGTTATCAGTGCTTTCTTCAGCAACTGTCACACGGTGATTGAGTTACATAAGACATTGTGGGAATGAATTGCTATGCTGGCAGCAACCTGATGTTAGAGAAACTCTTCCCTAGATCAAGGGTTGCAAAACTGAACAAGAAGAAATATGCACCAAAAAATCTCTTCCAGAATGTGGAGGCTTTATTATTTCCATTTTTAGTGGTATTGCATCTTTACCACAAATTCCAAGGTCATGTGCTGAATTCTCAATTTTTGACCTGTTTCTGAGCTTCACAGAACAAAGACTCACCAAATCAGATTTCCCTGGTACATAAATTACATCCTGGGAGCAAATCAGGCACCTCTGGAAGCAGCATTGACTTTTTTAGGTCACCAGGACAACTATGACTGAATTACTGCTTCCGTGGAATAAGTAGACTCTTGTCTTGATCTGAAAGAGCTAATTCAGTTTCTGAAGGAGCCAAATTTAGTATTTTTTGAATATGCTGGAAGATTGGATTCAACAGCATGTGTCGGAGTGTGATACCTGGGATTATATCATTCACGTCAGATCATGGCCAGACTGCTTGGTCTGAGAATGTGAAAAAGACCTGCACTAGAGTCAATGACTTTGTTGATGGTTATATTCTTGAAAGATCAGTCCTCACTCTCCTCTCATACCCATTTCCTTTTCTCTTAAAAGCAGTGGTTCTGAATGGGACAAAAGGGACGTAAGCAAGCAAACAGGTGCACAAAAGCTTCAACCCTCATGCAGTAAGGCTACTACCTGTGGTAAAGCATGAGACTGTTGACCTATGAATCAAAGGGTAAGAGCTGTTTCTTTTCCTGCCTTAGCCCCACCTTGATCACAGAATTGTTGTGTGGTTAATTTGCCAGTGGAAAGATTGTTAAATACTACATATGTGCTCAGCTAGACATTAAACAAATGAAGAAAGAATGACTTATATAAACACATTTAATTATTTATTAAGGAATTAAAGTTTCTAGAGAAAAATTCTAATTTCACTAATATTTTTAAATCAGTGAACATCTTCAAACATCATAACAATAAAAAAGAATATAAGAAACAATGCGATATTCTAAATGATACAGTTAAATTTTTGGATAAGAAGTGTGTGTTATAGGGGTGCCTGGGTGGCACAGCGGTTAAGCGTCTGCCTTCGGCTCAGGGAGTGATCCCGGCGTTATGGGATCGAGCCCCACATCAGGCTCCTCCGCTATGAGCCTGCTTCTTCCTCTCCCATTCCCCCTGCTTGTTTTCCCTCTTTCACTGGCTGTCTCTATCTCTGTCAAATAAGTAAATAAAATCTTTAAAAAAAAAAAAAAAGAAGCATGTGTTATAAGTGCTTAATATATTCCAGACATAATTTTAAGCACTCTATGCTTTTAAAATCTTATCTGTTCCTTACATGGAAATACATATTCTCAGAATAATAAAACTTGAAAGTAGGGCGCCTGGGTGGCTCAGTCAGTAAGTTCTGCCTTCAGCTCAGGTCATGATCCCAGGGTCCTTGGATTAAGTCCCACATTGGGCTTCTTGCTCAGTGGGAAGCCTGCTTCTGTCTCTGCCTCTCTTTCTGTCTGGCACGAATAAGTACATAAAATCTTAAAAAAATAAAATAAAAAATAAATAAAAATTTTTAAAAAAGAGCATAAAGGTCACTTGTAAAAAACTAAAATAAATAAAAATAAAAACTAAAACTTGAAAGCATCCAGAGAATATTTAACCTGATCCCTTCATTTTTATCAGTTAGCTTCATATTATGCTATACTTGAAAATGTTTTTACTTGAAAAAAAAAGAAATTCATAATTCCACAACTTAATCAGTGCCCTGAAAAATTATATAAAGTTATTAAAGCACACTTCTCGCACTCCACCACCCAGAAGCAGTTTGGGGCCTTCCCTTTCTGACTTTTTCCTATGTTTATCAAGATATCTCTTCATTCAGAGAGAGAGAGAAGGAAACATGTTTTTTTTTTATCATGTTCTACTTTTTGATTCAGAAAATTCTTTTTCAATTTGCAATAAATCATTGACATTCTTTGAGATAAGCAAAAAGAGAGACTCTTCATTGTTTTTAATGATTGCATATGACAGACCATAATCTAGTCAATTGTTACTATATCGATGGACAGTTCAATTCTCTTCTACTTTTTTCTATCACAACCTAAACTAAAAATGAAGAATCTCACAAATATATATTTTTCACTTTATTTTATTTTTCTAGGCTCTGGGTTAGCTGTTGAAAGGGGAGATGCTTGATCAAAGACCTCCCTTTTTGCTCACAAAGGAAGAAATGCCCCAGCACAGGTCCACAGGGATTAGCTTGATGTAAGCCGGAGGCCCCAGCAATAGAGAAAGAAAAGCGAACAGAGAAGATGTCAAGCGAAGAATTAGAAATCAAGGACTCATGTTTCACTCCGAGAGTAAGGAGCTTGCTTGGGCTGCTGTGTGTTGCTACCAAAGCCTCGCCAGGAAAGAGGGACTTGGGGCAGAGTGAAGAAACTGATCAGAGTCCCAGATGCAATGGAAGGCAGGCCATGGTGAAAGCAGGGAGCCTGAGCCTCCTGTTTGATGGTAGCCTTTGAAGAAGGAGGAGTCAAGAGGGACTGCAATTCGGACCAGGAACAGGAAGAAGAGAACATTACAAGAGGTCATGGCAGAAGAGGCCCAGCCCCCCAGCAGCAGGTAAAGGCCACAGACAAGAACATGCTTTGAGGTGTTTCAAGATATTGCTGACTTTATGCTCCTTTCCTTTGTTCCCAGACCTCCAATGAAAGCTGCTTCCAAAGCCTTGTAGCAGCAACACGTTGGGAAGCAAAGCAAGAAAGAGACGGTCTCAAGTTCCAGAACTGATACAGGCAGCAGAAGCTAGGGCTTCATTGGGGAGCTGCAGGCAACAGCAGAGAGGCAAGCTGTGCCGATCTGACCCAGAGCAGAAGTGACCGACCATCTCATCCACACGTAACAGAGGAGGGTGGCCTGGAAAAGGGAGGCAGAGTCCAGACCCTTCCCTTTTACTAAAGACAGAGCTGTTCAGCAGGCACATGCGCCACAAAGATATAGCCCTATAATCTTAACTCTTTTCTCGTTTCAGCAAATGGACCAAAATGCATTCGCCTCAAAATCTAACAGCAGCTTCAAGAGGGTTTTTAGTCACTCATGTTTTACATACAGATCTTAAACTTTAATTTTCAAATCTCTGTGCTAGCTTCAACAATTTGCCTCCAGTGCTTTGCTCTTAAGCCAGCCCCTTCCCCTGTGCTCAGCCCTTGCAGCCTGCCTCCCACCGGCCTGGAGCCACAGCTCTGTTGCTGCTGTTGCTGACTGGGCCAGTGAGCCAAATGCTTCTAGAAGCCACACATACCCTTTGGCATGAGGGAGAGAAAGCAAGGATTCATTTTTCCCTCTACTGGATCTCTTTTTCTCTCCTTCCCCTTCTCTCTGTTTCCTTCCCCTCCCCTGCTCTCTCCCTCTCTCTGTCATCTCTCTCTCTCTCTGTCTCTCTGAAGTTCCTTGCCTGCTGTAAGTCACAAAACAAAACCCATTTAGATCCTCCAGTAGCTCTCTAGACACATATTACTCGGGGAAATACTGCCCATCAGACTTTGATGTAGTGAAAATACAGGAAGAAACTGGTGAATTCTCCAAGGAAGACCATGTTGAAACTAAGATTCTTGCAGTTAATCCTTTCATATGTCCTTGCTAACAACTGTTGCAATAAGTAATTACACCATTCCTTTGGGTTCAGCCAAAAAACTTAGGGAGTATTAATCCCAAAGCCTCACCCTCACCACCATCAAAAAAAGTTTGATTTTCCGACACTATGACTATCTTTATTAGGGTTAGATATTCAGAAGGACAACTCACTCTCTTGCTTGTCCTTTCTATGTTATGGGTTTGGATTTAGGGTGTAGTACTGTGCCCTCCTCTTTGAAGATCACTAACCAGAGTGGAGCAGGATAGCTGGACTGCTCACTGCAAGTAGTGGGTTACTGGGCAATGACTTCCTGCCAGGAAAATAACATTATTGTGAAATGAGAGGACTTTGAGGAGGCAATATGGCGTACTGGAAAGTGACAGATTCTCCCCTCTTGAGCATCAGTTTTTTTGTCACATGGGAGGAATCATGCCCACCTTAGAGGATTAAATAGGCCATGTATGCAACATGAGTAGTAAAATACCTGACCCATGAAGGTTGCTCAGGACTGTGGTTGTTCATGGCTTTGCCCTGTGAAGTCTGCCCTTCAACTGCAAGAGATTAATTTCCCGAAATGCTGCCAGAGAGGCCCTCTAATTTTCACATTCTGCCTTGAATTGGTAATTAATCACCCTAAGCCTGTCATTATTCCTCTTTGATGAATCCTTGGTGCTCAGCAACAGTCATCTAATTCCAAAGTCCCTAGACTTCCAGCATACTTCTCAATACCAGCTAGTATATCTCCTCCCACCACATCTCAATTCACTTTACTGCTAGCAAAAGTTTTAATAGTTACACCAGTACAACATGGTGTAAATAGTGATGGGAACCTCTTGCCATTCAGCCAACAAATGATTCTTCTCTTAGAGTCTATTTCCTACGACCATTCCTGGTACCAACTGTCTTCAACTTAATTTCCTGGAAACGGACTGAAAATGAAATGTTCCATGCATAAGAAGTAATGTTCTTAAAAAAGAGCGCTGTGAGGAAGTGAAAAAAGTTGGATTGGACACAGGGAGAAGTCTATCAATGTGAGGTTGCAAGTGAGCTTCAGCAGGCTTTACTATGAGCTCTAAAGCTAGGATGGCCTTTCAGTGTTGTCCCAAAATGAAGCAAGGGGGACAGGCCTACAGATACCTACAGAAGCCAAGCACTGGTAGCAGGTTGTGCTTTGAAAGGAGCTGTAACCTTGGGTGAGATGGCTATCTACTCCTGAGAACACTGCCCAGGGAGGAGAGCAGCTTTGAGCCATTAGCAGTTATTATTCCAATGAGTTGGGCTTCCATGCATCAGCCTTGAAGGGGGGATCTTGGCAGATTATTCAGTACATATATATTATTTTATCTATGCTACAATCATGTGCAACCAAGAGTTTCAATCCTGATTCCTTTCCCTGCCTCCAGAAGGACAGTCATTTCCATGAATTACAGAAAAAGGAAGCCTTTGCCTGTGGTCAAATGAGCTGGTGAGTGACAGAGACAGCAGGATCAGGAAGGCAAGGTGGGTAGGTCACTATGAGTATCAAGGAAATGGTGGAGTCACAGTCCTCAGTTGAAGGATCTGAGCCGAGTACAGGAAGTCTCTAGAAGAGCTTCAGCATTTGGCGTCCAAAAGGCTTATGAAACTCATTGTCAGGGCGGCAGTGAAAGGGCTATGACACTATTTCTCAGACACCTGCAAGAGGGTTTTGGCTGGCTTTAAAGGGGAAACAACTCAAGCCAAGCTATCTAATCCATCCTTCCAGAACAGACTCATCATCATTAAAGGCCCCTGCTGGTCTCTGTCTAGAACAGTCCATTGCCCATCTTCTGACAATATTATGTTGCCTCATGGCCTGCAGGGGACCATGGGAGAGTGCCAAGTATCAGGACTCTCCAGTCTCATAACCCATCTTGTTTTCTCCCCATTTTCTCAGCCATGGACAGACATCATGGCCACACTCAAAGTCACTGACATCAGTCACAGTTCTTACTCTAGGAAAATGTGTTGCAACATTACTTTCTCCTTCACTATTGTCTAGTGAGATAGCCTTAGGAGAAGATCCACATATATTGTCACAACTACCACCAGATACTCCTTCAAAGCATATGAAAATGTAAATTAGTCCCAGAGTTTGCCAGAGATCAAGTTTAGTGGCGAAGCTCCACTTCCAAATTATCGTGGTCAGTTCACTTAGTTGGTGCTAATAAAACTCAGAACCACTGATTTTGTTGCAATATGGGGCCAGTTAGCCTTCTTCTCTTCTCTGACTATAGTTCATACTCCCAAATCCAGGCAGCTGCGTCCCAAATGCAGACTGGGTCATGGGGGAATAGACCAGGCATGCAAATGGAACACAAGGGAAGACCACAGCCCAAAGCTTACTCTACAGAGAGCAGGTCAACAATCTTAAACTCCATCAGGAAATAAAGTCACTGTGAGCGACTAAGAGTACTTAATAATTATTTGTGAAATTAACAAACTTCTCAAATGGAGTAATTGTTCGGTGCATTCCACTGTCTGCCTATGGCTTGTCTGTTTCCGTGTTGAATCAGATATTGATGCTGAGCAGAGTTTTCCCTCCACCTCACCCGCTGGCAAAAACATATCATGTCTCAGCGCACCAGGGGATACCCGGTGACCTGCTGGGGAGCGTGAGCTGGAGCAGTTTCTATGACAGCATGTGCCACTTTGCCTTAATAAAAATCACCAAACTGAAAACAGATGACAGCCACAGATGCTGAGAAACTGAAACATATAAACAGTCTCCTTCACTTGGTGTAGTTTTTTTCTCATTCAGTTGCCCTTTTTTTTTTTTTTTTTTTTTTTTTTTGGCCAATTGGTGTGTGTGTGTGTGTGCTGCCCATGTGTTAATGAAGACTGTGGGAGGCTCTTGGCCCAGTGCTCTGCACGAGGCTGTAGCCTGAAGAAAAAGCTCCCTGGGACACTGACCAGACTTGATTAAATGGCAGGGTGGTCTGCTCTAGAAGAATCCACTTCACACAGGGGGTCTCCTTTGATTATTTCCACTTTTGTCATCAGAAAGAAACATGGGAATCTGGCCTATTTTCCTGAATCTTCCTGTGTAGTACCAGTTCTCCTGTCTTATACTCTCTTTCCCCTTTAGGTCACTCTATCAGCCAACAATATATATTAAAACTTTGTTGTAGGCAGAACACCAGCATCAGATCCCACAAAATCCAAAGAAATAAGCAAAACAATCCTACCTTTAAGGAGTGTATATACTAGTACAGTAGAAACCACACACAAGCATGAGGCAACTTGCCATTTTGTGAAAGCAGCAGCATGCCCCAATGTAAAATGTCATTATAAATTGGAACCAATAAAGCACAGGCAAGAACAGAGATAAGCAACATTTAGGTAAAGAGGCCTCCTAAAAGAGTTAAATTTTGAAGAAATCATAGCTAACACCTCCATGTACTATGACCCAATTTGCAAGTAATTCAAATTATCAAGTTCCTTTGATTCTACCTTCAAGTTTCCTTTTGTGTTATTTTTCAAACTTGTTTTTCCTACCACCACCAGGCCATAATGCATTTTGCTCCCATAACTATTTTAATAGCCCTTCCTGTGTCTAGCCATCTCTTCCACTGCATGTCTTTAATGTACAATTGTCCGATTTTCTTGGTAAAATGTAATGATTTCCTTAAATAATTGGCCTGCTTAAGAACAAATAGTGGCTCCACATTGCTTCTCAAAAGAGAGTAGATGGACCACACTTACAGAATCCAGGTATAATCTACATACAAGTCAGCATGCAACAGCTACGCAGTATTGAATACTATTTCAATTATTATTATTGGGTCAGTGTTTATTAAATTGTATGTACTTCTTTTCATAGAGTTGGTTTTGTCATTCACAGAGCATGGAGTCCTGAATTAAGATAATCCCCTCAAGCCATGGATCTAAATGAAGAAGAAGTAAATGAAATTTAGAATCATTAGCCTAATGTCCAGAGCGAGGAAAAAAAGTAAGGTATGCTGTTCAAATCCAGATGTACCACCCTTTTCCCAGATTCCCACTGCCTAGATGGTAAACTGATGAGGCAACAACCAGGAAAGATCTCAGGCTAAAAATAACTTATACCTAAATTAACACTATATTTCATAACTTCTCCAGCAGAGCAAGCGACGCCATCTTCTTTTCGCTCTGGAAATTTTTTCTCACTAGAGTTTTTTAGAGATAGAAGGGAAGCCTTCCAAGAATTTCTACAATCACATGAACTAACCAAATCAGGAAGCGTGGTTAAAGCAAGATGAGAGTCAGAATTTTTTTTGGAAAACATAGCTCACAAGAAAATAAAAATAATTAAAACAATATGGTATGGGTTAATAAGTAGACAATCAGATTAATGAAGCTAAATACATGAAGTTAAAAACTGGATTTTAATTACCCATGAGAATTTAGTATATATGACGTTTTAAAGCAGGGATGAAAAGACTGGGCTCAGATGAATAGGTAGTCACTTTGGGGAATAGAAATTACTTATTTTCCTATTTCACCTCTAATTCCAAAACAAAATTCAGATCAATCAATTTTTAAATGCATCTTTTAAATGAAGCGATAAAAGTCCAAAAGCAAAACGTGCAAAAAAAAAAATTATAAAACAGAATGGAAAGGTAGCTGTTTTGGAAAACTGTTGTTAGCTCCACAGAAAGTTAAGCATAGTACCATACGACCCTAGGATATTTCCAAGAAAACTGAAAATAAGTGTTCACACAAAAACATTTGTATGTGTGAATGTTTATGGCAGATATTATTCATGATGGGCAAAAAGCAGAAAAAAACCCTGATGTCTGTCAACTCACGAATACATAAACAAAATGTGGCCATATGATAGAATTTTATTGGTCGTAAAGGTAATGCAGCACAGATACATGTTGCACCATGGATAAACCTTGAAAATAACACGTAAAGTGAAAGGAGCCAGACACAAAAGGCCATGTATTGTATGATTCTGTTTACATGAAATGTCCAGAATAGGCAAATCCATAGAGACAAAAGGTAGATCAGCAGTTGCCAGGGGCTAGGAGGAGGAGGAATGAGCAATGATTGCTAATAGGTAGGGGTTTCTTCTTTGGATAATGTAGGTAGTCTCAGATTAGATATGGTGATGGTTGTATAATTTGTAAATACACTAAAAGCCACTGAATCATACATCTAAAATAAATAAATAAAATGAGGATAGACCACAGAGAACATCTCAAGGGAAATCAAAAACATACATTCAACTGAGTGAAAATAAAGAGGCAACACATCCAAAGGTGAGGGTCACAGTGAAAATGGTGCTAAGAAGATTTATAGCTCTAAATGGTGACATTAGAGAAGAGGAAAAGTCTAATCAGTAATCTAAGCTTCTACCAAAAGAATCTAGACAAGGAGGACAATATAAATCTAAAGCAAGTAGAAGGAATGAAATGATAACGGTAAGGGCGTAAGTCAATGAAATTAAAAACAGAAAAATAAGAGAGAAAATAAGCCAGACAGAAAGCTGGTTCTTGGAAAAGAACGGTAAAAGTGACAAAGCCTTAGCGAGGTTGACAACAAAAAAGAGAGAAGGCACAAGTTACTGGTGTCAGGAACAAAACAGGGAATATCACTACAGACCCTATAAAAATCAAAAAGATAACAGAATACTGTGAACAAAGTTACACACAAAGCTGACAACTTGAATGGAATGAGCTAATTCTCTAAAGAATGCAAACCTCTGTTACCCACCCAATATGAAACAGATAATTTGAATAGCTTTGTAACTCTTAAGGAAATGGAGTTTGTAATTTTAAAGCTCTTAAAAAAAGAAATCTCCAGGTTTAAATGGTTTCACTGCACATTCTACCAAAAGTTTAAAGAAGAATTAACACCAATTCTACACAATCTCTTAGAGAAAATAGAAGAGGATGGAATATTTTCCAATTCATTTTATAAAGCCAATATTCCCTGGATACCAAAACCAGACAAAGACAGCATAAAAAAAGAACTACGGACCACTATCTCTCAAAAATATAGACACAAAAATCCTTAACAAAATATTATCAAGGAGAATTCAACAATATCTAAAGAGAATTGTGCACCATGAGCAAATGGATTTATTCCAGAGATGTAAGGAAGGCTTGCTCAATATTTGAAAATCAATGTCATCCTCTATAGGCAAAAATTAGATAAATCACATGATCATATCTGTTGGTGGCAAAATAGCAGTTGATAAAACTCAATGTCTACTCATGGTAAAAATTCCTAGAAAACTAGGAATAGAACTTCTTAAACATAATAAAGAACATCTACACAACCCACCACTAATATTTTACTTAGTGGGGAAAGACTGAATCCTTTCCCACTTAAATAAGGCAAGGATATCCACTTCTATTCAACAAGGTATTAGAAGTTATAGCCACTAAGTAAAGCAAGAAAAGTAAATGAAAGGCACACAGATTGGAAAGGAAGAAATGAAATTGTCCCTATTTGCAGAGGACATGGTTTTTTGTATACAAAGACACAAGAAATAAAAAACAAATTCTAAAACTAAGAAGGATATAAGGTAAACATATAAAAATCAATTGTATTTCATATACTAGCAATGAGCACATGGATGGTGAAGTTAAAAATACAATACTATTTATAATTACTAAGAAAAATGAGATATTTAAGTATAAATCTAGCAAAACATGTATAGAACTTACATGCTAAAAACTACACAATGCCAGTGTGGGTTGGGGGGAGATCCAAACAAAAGGAAAGACATAAGGTGTTCATGGATTAGAAAACTCAATGCAGTAAAGATGTCAATTCTCCCAAAATTAATCCAAAGGTTTAACAGTTTCTATCAGAAGCCAGGCAAGAATTTTTTGTGAATACAAATAATATTATTCTAAATTGTATATGGGAAGGCAAAGGAATTAGAATAAGCACAAATAATTTTTAAAAAGAAGTATGGGGAATCAGTCTACCCAATTTGAAGATGATTATATAGATAATCAAGATGGTATGGTCTTGGTGCAGTAAAAGACACATAGATCAATGGAACAGAATAGACAAGCTGGAAATAATTTTCACAAATATATCCAACTAATTTCTTACAAAAGCAATTCAATGGAGGAGGGATTTTTTTTTTCAACAAATGGTGGTGGAACAATTGGACATCCACACGCAAAAACATGACCCTCAACCCAAACCTGAAACCTCATGCAAAAATGTACACAAAATGGATCACAGACTTAAATTTAAAACATAAAACTTTTATAGAAAAACACAGGAGAAAATCTTTGGTATTTAGAAAGGTATCTAAAGAGTTCTTAAACTTGACACAAAAAGCAAGGTCCTTAAAAATAAAAATTAATAAATCAAACTTCATCAAGGAGGAGGTTAAGATGGCGGAGGAGTAGGGGACACCTTTTTCAGCCGGTCCCCTGAGTTGAGCTGGATAGGTACCAGACCAGCAAATATCCACGGAATCAGCCTGAGACGCAGGAAGATACATCTGGATCTCTACAAATGAACATCTCCAGCGCTGAGTATCGAGGTACGAAGCGGGGAGCCGTGAAACCGCGCACAGATATCGGAAGCTAAACAGAAGGGGGAGGGAGCCGCCGTGTCAGGGCGCCGGGAAGCGGTAGCCACCTACAAGGGGGAGCGGACAGACCGCGGACCCGCACACTTGAGACAGCAGGCTGAGAAGGGAGCTCCGGGAGCGCACGCGGGACGGCTGGCGGTTGGCGGGCCACCTGCACGGGGGAGCAGGCGGACTCGCGGACAGCACCCGTGAGACACCAGACTGAGACGGGGAGCTCCGGGAGCCCGCGCGGGGCGGCTGGCGGCGGGCGGGGTTGGAAACACAAAGGACAGAGACGTGCCGGCCCTGGAAGTGAGGGCTGGGACGCCGGGTGTGGGGCGCACAGCCCGGGATGCTGCAGGGTTGAGCAGCACCAACAGAAACAGAGTTAAAGTGGCCAGAACATCAGTGGAGAACGATCCGCGATCCCTCTGTTCTGAGACAGAGGCTGAATTTCAGCCGCTGCTGCTCTCTCAGAAGAGGCATAGCAAACCGCCAGGGAAAGCCGCCAGAGAACAAAAGCCCGGAAATACCGGCTCACAGGGTGCCCATCCCCATCCCCCCTCGCAAGGGACACAGAGACTCTACCCAAACAGGGTTTTCTGAGTACCTGCAGGCAGGCCCCTCCCCCAGAAGGCAGGCTGAAAAATCAAGAAGCCCACAACCCGGAGCGCCTGAGTGGCGCAGTCACCAAGCACCTGTCTTCGGATTAGGGTGTGATCACAACGCTCCGTAAGGAGTCCTTCATCGGGCTTCTCCACCGGGAACCTGCTTCTTCCTCTCCCACTCCTCTGCTTGGGTTCCCTTTCTTGCTGACTGTCTCTCTCTCTCTCAAATAAATAAATAAACTCTTTAAGGAAGAAGCCCACATCCCTAAGATCTCTATAAAACAAGGGCGCACGGCCTGGGTCCCAGTCAACACTTGGGCTCTGGACAACCCTGCAATCTCTCTTCATCAGAATGACGAGAAGGAGAAGTCCCCCCCAGCAAAGAAAAGATAATGAGTCTGTGGCCTCTGCCACAGAATTGGCCTCGGCCACAGAATTAATACATATGGATGTATCCCAATTATCAGAAATGGAATTCAGAGCAACAATGGTCAAGATGATGAGTAAACTTGAAAAAAGCATCAGAGAAAGCGTTGCTGAGAATATAGAATCCCTAAGGGCAGAAATGAGAGCGAATCTGACAGAAATTAAAAATTCTATGAGCCAAATGCAGTCAAAACTAGAGGCTCTGACGGCCAGGGTCACCGAGGCAGAGGAACGCGTTAGCGAATTGGAGGATGGGTTAGTAGAAGAAAAAACGAAAATAGAAGCTGGTCTTAAAAAAATCCACGCCCACGAATGTAGATTACGGGAGATTACTGACTCTATGAAACGATCCAATGTCAGAATCATCGGCATCCCTGAAGGGGTGGAGAAAAACAGAGGTCTAGAAGAGATATTTGAACAAATTGTAGCTGAAAACTTCCCTAATCTAGCAAGGGAAACAAGCATTCGTGTCCAAGAGGCAGAGAGGACCCCATCCAAGCTCAACCAGGACAAACCTACGCCACGGCATGTCATAGTGCAATTCGCAAATATTAGATCCAAGGATACAGTATTGAAAGCGGCCAGGGCAAAGAAATTTCTCACGTACCAAGGCAAAGGTATCAGGATTACGTCAGACCTGTCTACAGAGACCTGGAATGAGAGAAAGGCTTGGGGGGGCATTTTTAAAGCTCTTTCAGAGAAAAACATGCAGCCAAGGATCCTTTATCCAGCAAAGCTGTCATTCAGAATTGATGGAGAAATAAAGACGTTCCAAAATCGCCAATCATTAACCAATTTCGTAACCACGAAACCAGCCCTACAGGAGATATTAAGGGGGGCTCTATAAAGGTAAAAAGGCCCCAAGAGTGATACAGAGCAGCAAGTCACAACCGATACAAAGACTTTAAAGAGAAATGGCATCATTAAAATCATATCTGTCAATAATCTCTATCAATCTAAATGGCTTAAACTCTCCCATAAAACGCCACAGGGTTGCAGATTGGATAAAAAGACATGACCCATCCATTTGCTGTCTACAAGAGACTCATTTTGAACCCAAAGATGCATTCAGACTTAGAGTAAGGGGATGGAGTACCATCTTCCACGCAAATGGACCTCAAAAGAAAGCTGGAGTAGCAATTCTCATATCAGATAGACTGGATTTTAAACTAGAGGCCATAGAGAGAGATACAGAAGGGCACTATATTATTCTTAAAGGAAGTATTCAACAAGTGGATATGACAATTATTAATATATATGCCCCCAACAGGGGAGCAGCAAGATACACAAGCCAACTCTTAACCAAAATAAAGAGACATATAGATAAGAACACAGTAATAGTAGGGGACCTCAACACCCCACTATCAGAAATAGACAGAACACCCTGGCAAAAACTAAGCAAAGAATCAAAGGCTTTGAATGCCATACTCGACGAGTTGGACCTCATAGATATATATAGAACACTACACCCCAGAACCAAAGAATACTCATTCTATTCAAATGCCCATGGAACATTCTCAAGAATAGATCATGCTCTGGGACACAAAACAGGTCTCAGCCAATACCAAAAGATTGAAATTATCCCCTGCATATTCTCAGACCACAACGCTCTGAAATTGGAACTCAACCACAAGGAAAAACCTGGAAGAAACTCAAACACTTGGAGGCTAAGAACCATCCTGCTCAAGAATGACTCGATAAACCAGGAAATCAAAAAACAAATTAAACAATTTATGGAGACCAACGAGAATGAATACACAACGGTCCAAAACCTATGGGATACTGCAAAGGCAGTCCTAAGGGGGAAATACATAGCCATCCAAGCCTCACTCAAAAGAATAGAAAAATCTAAAATGCAGTTTCTATATTCTCACCTCAAGAAACTGGAACAGCAACAGAGGGACAGGCCTAACCCACTGACAAGGAAGGAGTTGACCAAGATTAGAGCAGAAATCAATGAATTAGAAACCAGGAGCACAGTACAGCAGATCAACAGGACTAGAAGCTGGTTCTTTGAGAGAATCCATAAAATTGACAGACCACTGGCAAAACTTGTCCAAAAACAAAGAGAAAGGACTGAGATTATTAAAATTATGACTGAAAAGGGAGAGGTCACGACCAGCACCATTGAAATTGCAAGGATTATTAGAAACTTTTATCAACAGCTATATGCCAAAAAACTAAACAATCTGGAAGAGATGGAGGCCTTCCTGGAAACCTATAAACTACCAAGACTGAAACAGGAAGAAATAGATTTCTTAAATAGGCCAATTAACTATGAAGAAATTGAGTCAGTGATAAACAACCTTCCAAATAATAAAACTCCAGGCCCAGACGGTTTTCCTGGGGAATTCTACCAAACATTCAAAGAAGAAATAATACCTATTCTCCTAAAGCTATTTCAAAAAATAGAAACAGAAGGAAAGCTACCAAACTCATTCTATGAGGCTAATATTACCTTGATCCCCAAACCAGGCAAAGACCCCCTCAAAAAGGAGAATTACAGACCGATTTCTCTAATGAATATGGATGCCAAAATCCTCAACAAGATCCTTGCTAATAGAATCCAACAGTACATTAAAAGGATTATCCATCATGACCAAGTGGGATTCATACCTGGGATGCAAGCATGGTTCAACACTCGCAAATCAATCAATGTGATACATCATATCAACAAGAAAAGACTCAAGAACCATATGATCCTCTCAATTGATGCAGAAAAAGCATTTGACAAAATACAGCATCCTTTCCTGATTAAAACCCTTCAGAGTGTAGGAATAGAGGGTACATTTCTCAATCTCATAAAAGCCATCTATGAAAAGCCTACTGCAAGCATTATTCTCAATGGGGAAAAGCTGGAAGCCTTTCCCTTAAGATCAGGAACACGACAAGGATGCCCACTCTCGCCACTATTATTCAACATAGTACTAGAAGTCCTTGCAACAGCAATCAGAAGACAAAAAGGGATCAAAGGTATCCAAATCGGCAAAGAAGAAGTCAAACTGTCTCTCTTTGCAGATGACATGATACTCTATATGGAAAACCCAAAGGAATCCACTCCCAAACTATTAGAAGTTATAGAACAATTCAGTAAGGTGGCAGGATACAAAATCAATGCCCAGAAATCAGTTGCATTTCTATACACGAATAACGAGACTGAAGAAAGAGAAATTAGGGAATCCATCCCATTTACAATAACACCAAAAACCATACGTTACCTTGGAATTAACTTAACCAGAGACGTAAAGGACCTATATCCTAGAAACTATAGATCACTTTTGAAAGATATTGAGGAAGACATAAAAAGATGGAAAAATATTCCATGCTCATGGATTGGAAGAATTAACATAGTTAAAATGTCCATACTACCCAGAGCAATCTACACTTTCAATGCTATCCCGATCAAAATACCGAGGACATTTTTCAAAGAACTGGAACAAATAGTCCTTAAATTTGTATGGAACCAGAAAAGGCCCCGAATCTCCAAGGAACTGTTGAAAAGGAAAAACAAAGCTGGGGGCATCACAATGCCGGATTTCGAGCTGTACTACAAAGCTGTGATCACAAAGACAGCATGGTACTGGCACAAAAACAGACACATCGACCAATGGAACAGAATAGAGAACCCAGAAATGGACCCTCGGCTCTTTGGGCAACTAATCTTTGATAAAGCAGGAAAAAACATCCGGTGGAAAAAAGACAGTCTCTTCAATAAATGGTGCTGGGAAAATTGGACAGCTACATGCAAAAGAATGAAACTTGACCACTCTCTCACACCATACACAAAAATAAACTCCAAATGGATGAAAGACCTCAATGTGAGACAGGAATCCATCAAAATTCTAGAGGAGAACATAGGCAACAACTTCTATGACATCGGCCAGAGCAACCTTTTTCACGACACATCGCCAAAGGCAAGAGAAATAAAAGATAAAATGAACTTATGGGACTTTATCAGGATAAAGAGCTTCTGCACAGCCAAGGAAACAGTCAAAAAAACTAAGAGACAGCCCACGGAATGGGAGAATATATTTGCAAAGGACACCACAGATAAAGGACTGGTATCCAAGATCTACAAAGAACTTCTCAAACTCAATACACGAGAAACAAATAAACAAATCATAAAATGGGCAGAAGATATGAACAGACACTTTTCCAATGAAGACATACAAATGGCTAACAGACACATGAAAAAATGTTCAAAATCATTAGCCATCAGGGAAATTCAAATCAAAACCACACTGAGATACCACCTTACGCCAGTTAGAATGGCAAAGATAGACAAGGCAAGAAACAACAATTGTTGGAGAGGATGTGGAGAAAGGGGATCCCTCCTACATTGTTGGTGGGAATGCAAGTTGGTACAGCCACTCTGGAAAACAGTGTGGAGGTCCCTTAAAAAGTTAAAAATTGAACTACCCTATGACCCAGCCATTGCACTACTGGGTGTTTACCCCAAAGATACAGACGTAGTAAAGAGAAGGGCCATATGCACCCCAATGTTCATAGCTGCATTGTCCACAATAGCCAAATCATGGAAGGAGCCGAGATGCCCTTCAACAGATGACTGGATTAAGAAGCTGTGGTCCATATATACAATGGAATATTACTCAGCTATCAGAAAGAACGAATTCTCAACATTTGCTGCAACATGGACGGCACTGGAGGAGATAATGCTAAGTGAAATAAGTCAAGCAGAGAAAGACAATTATCATATGATTTCTCTCATCTATGGAACATAAGAACTAGGATGATCGGTAGGGGAAGAAAGGGATAAAGAAAAGGGGGGTAATCAGAAGGGGGAATGAAACATGAGAGACTATGGACTATGAGAAACAAACTGAAGACTTCAGAGGGGAGGGGGTGGGGGAATGGGATAGACTGGTGATGGGTAGTAAGGAGGGCACGTATTGCATGGTGCACTGGGTGTTATACGCAACTAATGAAGCATCAAACTTTACATCGGAATCTGGGGATGTACTGTATGGTGATTAACACAATATAATAAAATAAAATTAAAAAAAAAAAATCAAACTTCATCAAAATTTTAAAAAATTGCTACGTGAAATACTCTGTTAAGAGGATAAAAATAGCTACAGGCTAGGTGAAAAGATCTGCAACCCACATATCAGAAAAAGGGCTAGTATATAAAATGAAGGGCTCTCACAAATCAACATTTTTTAACTTTTTTATAGTTTTTTAAAAGATTTTATTTATTTATGAGAGGCAGAGATTGGGGAAAGAAGCAGAGGAAGAGGGACAAGCATACTCTGCCCTGAGCACGGAGCCAGTCTCCGGGGCTCCAGCTTACAATCCTGAGATCATGACCTGAGCCAAAACAAAGAGTCAGACGCTTAACCAGCTAAGCTGCCCAGGAGCCCTGAATCAACGTTTGTTTGTTTTTTTTTAATGGCGTAATTAGAAAATGGGCAAAGAACAGAAACAAATATTTTATTAAAAGAAGGTCGACAGATGCAAATAAGTACACAGGAAGTTCACCATCACTAGCCATTAGGGAAATGCAAATTAAAACCATATAAGTTATCATTATACATCTATAAGAATGGCTAAAATGAAAAATAGTAAAAAAAAAAAAAAAGAAAAGAAAAGAAAAGAAAAATAGTGACAACACCAAATGCTGTCAAGGATGCAGAGAAAGCTGGCCATTCATACATTTTAAGAGGTGGAAATGAAACATGGCACAGCCATGTTTCAAAAAAAAACCCCTAAATATGCACTTACAATACAATTCATTGATTGCACTCCTGGGCCTTTATCCCAGAAAAGTGAAAACTTACATTTACAGAAAGCCTGCACATAAATGTTCATAGTAGATTTATTTGTAATACTCCCAAACTGGAAATAATCCAGATGTCTTTTTTTTTTTAAAGATTTTATTTGTTTATTTGAGATAGATTGAGAGCAAAAGGGAGAGAGAGAGAAAGAGAGAGAAAGAGTGCACGCAAGTGGGGGGAGGGGCACAGGGAGAGGGAGAAGCAGATTTCCCGCTGAGCAGGCAGCCCAACACAGGGCTTGATCCCAGGACCCTGGGATTATGACCTGAGCTGAAGGCAGACACTTAACCTACCACGTGCCCCTGCGCATGTCTTTCAATGGATGAACCATTAAATAAACCGTGCTACATCCGTGTACAAAGGAACACTGTTGATACAAGCAACACTGTGGATGAATCTTCAGAGATTCATGAGGAGTAGAAAAAGATTTTTTGAAGTCAGTCTCTAAAGATTACATACTCTATGATTCCATTTCTGTAACATTCTTCAAATGACGAAATTCTAGAAATGGAGAACAGAATTGTGGTTGCCAGGGGTTAAGGAGAAATTGGAGGTAGGAGGGAAGTAGTATAGCTATAAAACAGCAACACGAGAAATCTTCTGTGGTGATGGAAATATTCAGTATCTAGACTGTATCAACGTCAGTATGCTGGTTATTGTATTGTTCTAGCATTTTGCAAGATGTTACCACTGGGGAAAAGAGTAAAAGGTACATGGAATCTCTATATTATTTCCTATAACTGCACACAAATCTACAACTATCTCAAAGTAAAAGGTTTAATTAATTTGATTAATTTATTGATTAATTAATTTTAATCACTCTATGCAGTGAAACAGAAGCCATAAAAGAAAAGATTGATAGATTCGAACTCATAAAAAGAAAAATTTTAAAAATCTACATGGCAAGGATCCTATAAGCAGAAAACCTGGGGGAAATTTTGGCAAGACATATCAATGACAAACTGTGCCTATCTAATTATTAAGTTTCCTTTAATTCCTTGCTAACAGAATCCCAATTTTGTTTAGGGTAGTCATGTGTTTCCCCAGCCTCCCGTGCATCTAGGAGTGAGCATAAGACAGTCTGGACTATAAAATATACCAAAGTCTCTTGGAAGCCTCCCTCTCGTAAAAAGACAGTCTGACCAAAATAAGTTCCTTCTACTCTCTTCCTGCCTGGAACTTGTTCTCCATGACTGGAGGAGTATGGCCATTTTGTGATGTGAGAACAAAGGCCATTTGCTGAAATATAAAAAGATGTCACCAGTAGAAGAGAAAGACACTAAGACACTGTTTTTATAATCCATTTGGGGTTAGCTCAGCACTAGGAAGGAGAGGAAGATTATCCATTAAAATATGGTGAAATTCAGAGGCACCCAGATGGCTCAGTCACTTGAGCAACCAATTCTTGATTTTGGCTCAGGGGTTGGAGGATTGAGCCCCCAGTCAGGCTCCAAGTTCGGTGGGGAGTCGGCTTGGGATTCTCTCTCTCCCTCTCCTTCTGCTCCTCCCCCTGCTCTCTCTACCTCCCTCCTTCTCTCTCTCTAAATGGATAAAGAAGATGCAATACAATGGAATATTACTCAGACATCAAAAATGAAATCTTACCATTTGCAACAATATGGATGGAACTGGAGGGTGTTATGCTAAATGAAATAAGTCAATCAGAGAAAGATAAATATATGATTTCACTCATATGTGGAATTTAAGAAACAAAATAGAGGATCATAGGGGATGGGAGGGAAAAATATACAGGATGAAATCAGAGAGGGAGAAAAACCATAAAAGACACTTAACAATAGGGAACAAACTGAGGGTTGCTGGGGGGCGGGGTTGGGGTAACTGGGTGATGTGCAATAAGGTGGGCACTTGATGTAATGAGCCCTGGGTGTTATATACAACTGATGAATCACAGAACTCTACCTCTGAAACTAATAATGCACTATATGTTAATTAACTGAATTTAAATAAAATAAAATTAAAATAAATAAATAAAATCTTTTTAAGAAAGAATTTTAAAATAATTAAAGTCAGTATACCTTTTCCTGAGCTTCCCTTAGGCTGGTGAAGTCTCTACTGCATCTTGAGGGCTCCCTAGCACATTTCCCAGGTACTGAAACCTCTGAGCTTTTGTTCTCCTAGGTTTTAACAGCTCTGGAAAAATAACTATACATCTATTTGTTCTCTAATCATTCCAAGGAAATCTCTAAGCTTTTCCAATACACTTAGCACCCATCTAAACAATCAGCTTTTTTTCGACTTTCCCTTTTACATTCAGAGGCCCAAAAGAAAGAACGTAACTAGACTTAGTGTTTGGCAGGGGACTCACCTCTGCCAGCCCTTTCCCTGCAGGGCACACAGCTCTTCCCATCCCTGCCTTTCTAGTGCTCTGGGCACTGATCCTTGGAAAAGCTTGTGTGTACCTATAGGATAGTCTTACTTCCCTGGGAAGTACAGCTCATTTGCATGGTCACATTAAAGAGATTTGGTGTTTCTAAAATCCTAGCCAATATCAAAACTTTGATTATCTTTCAGTTAGCCAGAACATAATAAAGTTTTTAAAACGGAAATATGAAAAAATAGATTTATAGATTTAAATGTGGAAAGAAATTAGAAATAATGCATCATTTTTAGAGAGAGTAATCTAGCCTGATCAAAGTCACTCAGAAAGTTTGTAGCAGGGCACCTGGGTGGCTCAGTCGGTTAAGCGTCTGCCTTCGGCTCATGTCACGATCCCAGGATCCTGGGATCCAGTTCCGCATTGGGCTCCCTGTTCAGCGGGGAGTCTGCTTCTCCCTCTCCCTCTGCCGTTCCCCCTGCTTGTGCTCTCTCTCTCTCCCCTCCGTCAAATAAATAAATAAATAATCTTTCATTTGTAGCACTGTCAACAGAAAAATTTTTATCTGCACTATTTTCTGTTGTATTCAAATGTGTATCTTCACTCTGGAATCATAGCAAATCTCTTTCACACATCAGCTGAATCCCAAAGAACAACTTTGAGTAATATCCTAAGTATATTTTTTGTTTTTCAATGTATTGTGATTTACATGTCATAACATTAAATTCCTCCTTTAATTATATGATTTTACAAGTATGTTATTTTAAGTTACTGCTATTGTAAAATGAAACCAATGCTGTTTATATAGTCATATATATCCTATATTGGTAGTATCTATGGGCTTCTAGTATCTTTGGGACCTGAAGTAATCTATAGGGAAATATAATTTACATCGAAAAACTCATTTTATATCCAACTCTTCAGAAAGCCAAAAGACACAAGAGGAGACACATCTGTAAATGAAAACAAATCTGTAGCATTAGTATGAACTATTGATTGCTTTAATAATCTACATAAATGGAAAATTCAGTGTCACCTCAAAGAACTAGATACAGGGCTGGCTCAGTCAGTAGAACATGTGACTCTTGATTTCAGGGTTGTGAGTTCGAGCTCCACATTGGGTGTAGAGATGACTTCAAAATAAAATATTTTTTTAAAAAACTGGAAATAAACATTATAGTCCATAATCCCTTAGCTGATATCTACATAGCCAAATGCATTTCAAACTTTTGAATTTCTGGATTTTATGAAGGTGACAGCACAGCTGCTGTGTGTCACATAACAAGGCACTCCTTTAACCAAACACCATAATATTTCTGTAGCAAAAAGCACGAATATTCACACAAAGTGAAGAAAATAAAGCTATAAATAGACTCACGTCAGTTCAAGTGAGGTTTTCTACCATGTTTGTTTAGGTCAGCTCAAGTTTTGCCATTCACTAATGTTAAAAAAAAATTTCCAAGCTTTTCATATTCCAGAGTTGTATCTAAGAGATTATGGATCTAGTAAATCTCCATTAAAGATAATTTTGTCTTGAGACTCCATACAATTAATTTACAAAGCAATTGTATATTTTAGCATCTTTGAGTTTTGAAGGAGTTCGTGTTTTGTTTGCTTGACTTGTTTGTTTCCTTTGTTTGCTTCATTTGGGGGTTCTTCAACAAGAGATTACTAAATACGTCCCTTTAAACAGTAAATCCGTTAGGCCAATTAAATCATACTTTCTATGTGCTTAACAGCCTGGCTGTATAAAGTAACCTTGCCAAAGAAATGATTGTTCTGGAATGGATGTTTTCTGTAAGTAAGGATTTTCACAGATCAGATTCTTGAACTGGGTCTATCTATATGGTAAAAAATCAGCAAAAAGCAGACCAAAGTTTGAATCTGCAACACTAGGAAGTAACTATAATGCAGGCATGATTTATTAACTCTCTGTTTTGAGGGGAGGAGCGATCACACACACACACACACACACGCACACACGCGCATACACATGCACTTTGCCAGTCTCAAGTTATATACTGTAATTATGGGGACCTCTCATGAGAGCTTCTGACGCTCCTTACTTAATGGAGTTTTTTAATTCCCTTCTTTTCTCTCGGGTTGTGATAACATGCACCTCATTTTATTTGTGTTAATATTATATTAATAGCTTATAATCATTGTAGATATGTATTATAAATATTTCATATTCTGACATTTAAAGCACAATGTTGTTTTCAAATAGAATGACTCAGGGCTTAAGTGCCACCATGAGCTAAAAATATGAATCCAAAAATTTCTCATCTTCTAGAGTAAGGGTTGCTAAAAACTTTAGGAGACTGGCCTTCTTTCACTCCAAAGTTCTCAGAAATAATTCCTTATAATGTATGAGACTAGTAGGTTTTTGAATAATAATGACACATACATAGCAAATTTCTAATAATGTCATCACTACTTCAGAGACTGTATTTCATCATGTAATTATAGAAAGCACAAGTAAGAGCTAAAAGGGACTCTGAAGATCAAGGCCCCATTGCATAGGGAAGAGAACTGCATACCAGCGAGAGTGGGGAACTTTCCTGAGGACCCACAGTCAATCAAGGGACCAAGCTGAGAGCACCAATACCAGGACGAGTCCTCTTCAACCCACCAGTCTGATCTTCTATTGCCTTGGGTGTGTTTATCTTGTATCCCCATTAGAAACACAAGCAACCTGATCAGAGGAACCAAGCATTATTTTTCTCTTTCATTTCTTCTAAAAAGGGAGAGCAATCGTTATTCCCCCCAAATACCCGAAATTACCACGAAGCAATCTTTCGCTGTGATTTTAACTTACAACATCCAAGATTCTGCTCTAATTTTTCTAGGCATTTGCACATATTTTCAAAGAATTCCAACCCTGAGATAGACTGCCAGCTGCATGTCCCTGTGCACAGTGACATTAAAATAAGAACACAAGGCACAGCCACAAGTTAGCAGGGCTTATGTCAAATGGAAATTGTTGATTTTATTCTCACAATATATGTTCCTGAAGGTGAGAAGACCAGGCAGTTAAACCATTTTGGGTAAGCCCTCTCCACGTAAAGCCTCAAATGTGGGTTGAAATGTGCTCAGGAAGCTTTGCCGTGGCAAAAGGTGGTGGAGCAGGGAGAGGCCCCTTTGCTTCTCCCCAGCACAAATGGCACAGTTAACTTCAAACTCAGTGAAGAAAGTGGCTTTTTCTGAGTTGTTACCACAACACCACGCTCTATGGGAGAGGAAGCACTAGAATGATCTGTTCACGCTTTCCAACTCGATGATCTGTAAAAGAAGGACAATCCCTGTAACTGGTTTAAGGTGATCATGATGTCACCATTAAGAGTTCACTGGGCCTTGAAACGCCAGAAACTTGACATATTCCACATCCTTTTTCCATGTTCCGTTCCCAAATTAAGCTTAATACTGAACAGCAGAATATACTACTGTTAATAGACATTTTCCCTTGCTTGTCAACAGGGAAGCAAATCTTTTAACAGTGACTACGTGGGAGGGGAGAAGGGAGAATACCTTCTAGATTGAAACATTAATCCTAAAAATATCTCACCATTTTAGGTGAAGAGTTCTTTGGTTACTTTCGAAATTTTTTTTTATTTTGATATGATTTTAAATGTACAGAAAAGCTGTAAGTAGGACAAGGAACACCCGTATATCCTTTACCTAGATACACTAATTGCTTAAATTGTTTATATTTTTCCCATAGGTTGTCTCTCTCTCTCTCTCTCAACCATTTGAGATTAAATTGGAGACATCATATCTTTTACCCCTAAATTCTTCAGTGTGTATTTCCCAAGAGCAAGGACATGCCCTTATAGAACCATAGTACACTTAATAAAATCAGGAAGTTTAATATTGATATCATGCATTAACTAACTGTAGTTACATCTTAAAAAATAAAATGTAAATCTTGTATCTTTTCTTGAAGGCTGCTAATTTTAAAATGAGGTTTTGTGGGGTTTTTTTCAAGATTTTATTTATTTATTTGAGAGAGAGAGAGAGCAACAGCAGGGGAAAGAGGGAGAAGCAGCCTCCCCGCTGAGCAGGGAGCCAATGCAGGGCTGGATCCCAGGACTCCAGGATCATGACCTGAGCTGAACACAGACACTTAACCGACTGAGCCACCCAGGCACCCCAAAATGATGAGGTTTTGAATGTAATTTTTCAGTTGACTGGTCCTTAAAATAAGCCAGTCACTTTTCTAAACAGCATGCCTAACAAGTTATAATTTAAATAGGACCTAGAAGTTAGTGCACGTGCAGACTCATACATAACTGTACACTCAGAATGTGGCTCACTTCAGCTAATATCAACTAACAGACTCCATAATCGTGGGGAAAGTTGTATAATAATGTGTGGGTCAAATCTTGTTAGTTTCCTGGAGATCTCTTAGCATAATGACACACTTGACTTTCCTGCTCACGTTTTAAAAAGTAGGAACAATTGCATAAGAAGGGGAGAAATTAAATAAGAACTGGGAAGATCTAAAGAAACTGATTTATACCAGGGAAAGCTGAGTACCAACTAAGAGAAAAATTTAAATTTAGAAACTCAGCAATTCTCTTCCTCAAATTCCAGCATTCACTGGCTCCAGATTTTGGCTCTCCCACTACTGTGGTTTTGAATTTTAAATTATGCAGTTATCCGAGGTGATCTGTATATCAATTACTTTATCTTTATCCTCCAAATTATTACCTAAAATATGTCTAGAATGAGGCGTAAACATAAACCTGGCAGCAATATTTTTATTTATATCCTGCCTTATTTCAAAAAGAATTTATGAATACTTAGATACATACATAAAATATAACAAGAAAAGATAAACTTTAAAATTTTTGAATTAGTCAGACAAGAATGAGAAACAAAAGGCATCCAAATTGGCAAGGAAGAAGTAAAACTACCACTATTTGCAGAAGACATGATACTACACAGAGAAAACCCTAAAGGCTCCACAAAAAACTACTAGAACTGATAAATGAATTCAGTAAGATCACAGGACACAAAATCAACTTACAGAAATCTGTTGCATTTCTGTACACTAATAATGAAGCAGTAGAAAGAGAAATTAAGAAAACAATCCCATTCACAATAGCAAAAATAATAAAATATCTAGGAATAAACTTAACCAAGGAGGTCAAAGGCCTGTACTCTGAAAACTATAAAACATTCATGAAAGAAATTCAAGACGACACAAATGAATAAAAAAATACTCTATGCTTGTGGATTGGAAGAACAAATATTGTTAAAATGTCCATATTACCCAAAGTAATCTGCAGATTTAATGCAATCCCTATTAAAATACCAACAGCATTTTTCATAGAAATGAACAAATAATCTTAAAATTTTTATAGAACCACAAGAGACCCCAAATGGCCAAAACTATCTTGAAAAAGAAGAGGAAACCTAGAAGTTTCACAATCCCAGTTTTCAAGTTATATTACAAAGCCGTAGTAATCAAACAGTATGGTACTGGCACAAAAAACAGATACATAAATCAATGAAACAGAATAAAGAGCCCAGAAATAAACCCATGATTATATGGTCAATTAATCTTTGACAAAGAAGGCAAGAATACACAATAGGAAAAAGATAGTCTCTTCAATAAATAGTGTTGAGAAGACTGGAGAGCAGCATGCAAAAGAATAAAACTGGGCCACTTTCTTACACCACACACAAAAATAAACTCAAAATGGATTAAGGACTTAATATGAGACCTGAAACTGTACCAACCCTAGAAGAAAGCAGAGGCAGTAATTTCTCTGACATTGGCCATAGCAATATTTTTTCTAATATGTCTCCTGAGACAAGAAAAACAAAATAAAAAATAAACTATTGGTACTACATCAAAATAAAAATCTTCTGCACAGCAAAGGAAACAATCAATAAAACTAAAAGACAACTTACTGACTGGGAGAAGATATTTGCAAATGACATATTTAATAAAGGGTTAGTATTCAAAATATATAAAGAACTTATAAAACCAACACCAATAAAACCAAATAATCCAATTAAAAATGGGCAGAAGATATGAACAGACATTTTTCCAAACAAGATAATGAGATGGCCAAGAGACACATGAAAAGGTGCTCAACGTCACTCATCATCAGGGAAATGCAAGTCAAAACCACAATGAGATATGACCTCATACCTGGCAGAATGGCTAAAATAAAAAAAATTAAAAAAAAAAACAACAAGAAACAACAAATGTTGGCAAGGATGTGGAGAAAAAAGAACCCTCATGCACTGTTGGTAGGAACGTAAACTGGTGCAGCCACTATGGAAAACAGTATGGGCACTTCTCAAAAAATTAAAAATAGAATTACCATATGACCCAGTAATTCCACCATTTACCCAAAGGATATGAAAACACTAATTCAAGAAGATATATGCACCCTATGTTTATTGCAGCATTATTACAGTAGTCAAATTATGGAAGCAGCCCAAGAGTCCACTGGCAGATGAATGGATAAAGAAGATGTGGTATATGTATGTATGTGTGTGTGTGTGTGTGTGTGTGTGTGTGTGTGTAACTGAATATTAGAATATTACTCAGCCATAAAAAAAGAATGAAATCTTGCTATTTCCTACAACACGGATCTAGAGAGCATAATGCGAAGTGAAGTAAGTCAGTCAGAGAAAGACACATACCATATAATTTCACTCATATGTGGAATTTAAGAAACAAAACAAAGAAATAAAGAAAGAAAGAAAAAAAAACCAAACCAAAACACAGACTCTTAACTATAAAGAACAAACTGATGGTTAGCAGAGGGGCGGTGAGTGGGGATGAGTGAAATAGATGAAGGGAATTAGGGATACACTTGTCTTGATGAGCACTGAGTAATGTACAGAATTGTTGGATCACTATATATTCACCTGAAACTAACACAACACTGTATGTTAACTATTCTGGAATTTAAAAAAATGTTAAAGAAAGAAAGGGAGGCTATCAGGGCTAAAAAAATTATTGGATTAGAAAAAATGTGACGTTAAGATATATTTGAAAGTGAAGCTAGGACGTCATTGAAAGCTCCCTTCGCAGCCTAGCATTTAGCATGTAGTAGGTACTCATTAATTATTGATTGATAATAAAAGCAAATATTTATTGAGTGCTGTTCATGTACTAGATCTTGTCTCTAAGGGCAAGAAAAAAGCACTACTTCATTTAATCCTTGCATTCACCTCTGAGGTGAGATCATCCCCATTGTACAGATGCTTACACTGAGTTTCAAAAGAGCTAATTTGCCAATAATGGCAAAACTGGGCTGCAAGCCCAGGTAGTTTAACTCCTGGAATTTTTTTTTAAAGATTTTATTTATTTATTTGACAGAGATAGAGACAGCCAGCAAGGAGGGAACACAAACAGGGGGAGTGGGAGAGGAAGAAGCAGGTTCAGAGCGGAGGAGCCTGATGTGGGGCTCGATCCCATAACGCCGGGATCACGCCCTGAGCCGAAGGCAGAGGCTCAACCGCTGTGCCACCCAGGCACCCCTAACTCCTGGAATTTTAACCATTGCACCATGCAGCCTCCAAAATTAACTTTCTAGAATCCTCGCTCATGAAACACTTGGGAGAGGAAACAGAGAGAAGGCCATATCAGCACCACCTTGGCTCTGTCAATTGAATGAAAGAATATATGGACATGGCAGGACATACATTTTGTTCTAAGATTTCTAATATCCAAAACAAAAAAAGGGAAATGAATTTAATTCTATGTTCTGAAAGACACTGTGTTTTTCAGAAAAAAACAAAAAACAACAATTTCTTGAGAGACGCATAAATAGATACATGGTTTGCAGGTGCACACAAGACGAGAAGACACAAAATGAAAAGCTTAACAGTGGAAGACACCAAGTTCATATAGAAATATAACCAATCATATATTTTTCTTTAATTGTGGAGAATTTTAAACAAATATTAAAATAAAATAACATAATGAACCCATCACCCAACTCAACCATTATCAACTCACGGCAAATCTTGTTTCTTTCTCTCTTTTTTTAGGTAAAAAGCAGATATTTATTTGAAAGAAGAAAGAAATTACATCAAATTTCAAATTTTTAAAAGCTGACAAACCTAGACAAATAATATTGTTCTTGAATTAACAGCCAAACGCAGCTCTGTGGTAATTTTTACTGACCTATTTTTTAGTTTTTTCCTTTCTTTTCTTTCTCAAAAATTTATTTTTTTAATTTTTTAAAATTTAAATTCAATTAATTAACATATACTGTATTTTTAGTTCCAGAGGTAGAGTTCAGTGATTCACCAGTCTTACATAATACCCAGTGCTCATTACATTTCATGCCCTCCTTAATGCCCATCATCCAGTTAACCCATCCCTCCCTTCCCCTCCAGCAACCTTCAGTTTGTTTCCTATGATTAAGAGTCTCTCACGGTTTCTCTCCCTCTCTGATTTTGTCTTGTTTTATTTTTCCCTCCCTTCCCCTATGATCCTCTGTTTTGTTTCTTAAATTCCACACATCAGTGAGATAATATGATAATTATCTTTCTCTGATTGACTTATTTCACTTAGCATTAATACCCTCTAGTTCCATTCATGTCGTTTCAAAAGGCAAGATTTTATTCTTTTTCTGATGGCTGAGGGGTATTCCATTGTATATATGTACCACATCTGCTTTGTCCATTCGCCTGTCGATGGACATCTGGGCTCTTTCCACAGTTTGCCTATGGTGGACATTGCTGCTATAAACATTGGGGTGCAGGTGCCCCTTCAGATCACTACATTTGTATCTTTAGGGTATATACCCAGTGGTGCAGTTGCTGGGTCATAAGGTAGCTCCATTTTCAACTTTTTGAGGAACCTCCATACTGTTTTCCAGAGTGGCTATACCAGTTTGCATTCCCACCAACAGTGTTAAGAGGGTTCTCCTTTCTCTGCATCCTTGCCAACATCTGTCGTTTCCTGACTTATTCATTTTAGCCCTTCTGACTGGTGTAGGGTGGTTGTCATTGTGGTTTTGATTTGTATTTCCCTGATATCGAGTGATGCTGAGGATTTTTTCAGTGTCTGTTGGCCATTTATATGTCTTCTTTGGAGAAATGTCTGTTCATGTCTTCTGGCCATTTCTTGATTGGATTATTTGTTCTTTGGGTGTTGAGTTTGCTAAGTTCTTTATAGATTTTGGGTACTAGCCCTTTATTTGATAAAACATTTGCAAATATCTTCTCCCATTCTGTTGGTTGTCTTTTGGTTTTGTCAACTCTTTTCTTTGCTCTGCAAAAGCTTTTTATTTTGATGAAGTCCCAATAGTTCATTTTTGTTCATGGAAAATCTTGTTTCTTCTGGACCCACTCCATCCCATCACTTTCCACTCCCACTATATGATTTGAAGCAAATCCTAGACATAACATTTCATTCATTAATATTTTGCTATGGATCTCTAAGAGAAGTTCTGTATTTTTTGACACAACCACAGTAAGATAACCACATCTAAAAACCTAATATTCAGGGCACCGGGGTGGCTCAGTCAGTTAAGGTTTGCCTTTGGCTCAGGTCATGATCCCAGGGTCCTGGGATTGAGCCCTGCATCAGGCTCCCTGTTCAGCGGGGAGTCTGTTTCTCCCTCTCCCTCTGCTTCTCCCCCTGCTTGTGCTCTCTCTCTCTCTCTCAAATAAATAATAAAAATCCTTTTAAAAAAATAAAACTAAAATTAAAAAAATAAAAATGTAATAATAATTCTTTAATGTCTGTTTAATGTTTAAATTCTCAATCATCTCTTGAATCTCATCATTTTTAAAAAGTTGTTTGTTTGAATAGAATCCAGATAAGGTCCACACATTGCAATTTATAACCACTTCCTTTTAATACAGAGAATGATTTTATTTCATTGCAATATATAACAGAAAGTGCGTCAGTCCAGGGGTAAGAAGTCATATGGTAAAAGAGATGTGGGTTCAGGTCCAGTTTCATCTGCTTGACCTTAAACAAGTCATATTCCCTCTGTCTGTAAAATGAAGGAGGTGGCAAGACAATTTTCAGACAATTTTCAGAGTCTCCTTCAATGAGATAATGACAGGTCAAACCATTCTATTACGGATGAGGGGCTCATGACCAAAAGTTCAATAGATCACAGATTTAAATTTACAACAGAAAAATTAATTATTTGATGCAATTCATCAACTCATTTATAAATAATATTTCAAGAGTTTTCAAACAATATCCCTCACATTCCTTGAAGCCCTGCAGTTTGCCTCTCTTGAGTGACTAATCTCACCCATAAGTTTTAACAGGCCTAATTCTGAATCACCCCAATTCTAATCAGAACCAAGTTTTAAAAGCTATGACTATGGGGGTGCCTGGGTGGCTCAGTTGGTTAAGCGTCTGCCTTCGGCTCAGGTCATGATCCCAGGGTCCTGGGATTGAGCCCTGCACCGGGCTCCCCGCTCAGGAGGAAGCCTGCTTCTCCCTCAGCCACTCCCCCTGCTTGTGTTCCCTCTCTTGCTGTCTCTCTCTCTGTCAAATAAATAAATAAAATCTTTAAAAAAAAAGAAAATAGAAATATTAGTCTCAAGTTCAGAACAATGTGATGAGGATTAAATGAAGAAAAGAGAAATGTTTTTTAAAAAGTGCCTTCTAAATCATAAAGTGTTATGTTCACGTAGTGCGGAGTACATGGTCTCTTAAGGAATAGTTTACTTGTTACTTTATAAAGTACTGACTCAACATTAGCACACAGGACATACCTGGTTGCCTCTATGAGCTCTCAAATAGAGTCCCCCAAAGTACAGGGGGACAATCTTAAGTTCAAATTCCATCTCCCTTCTACACAGCTCTCCGTCCACAAGCAATGTGCTGAGCCACATTTGTCTTCCCTTGACTGTTCCCAGGACTGTCCAGTGCTATAGGGAAAGAGGAGCCACATCAGTTGTTACACACAGGCAGCAGAGCACAGAGCAGGACACAGTCAGGAAGTCCTTTCCAAGACGTTCGACTGCATTAAAATCATCACCCTTCTATTTCCCTATAAATTAAATTTCCTACACAAACAGCAAGTAAGCTGCCATAAAATTTCAGTCTCCATCTGGCAAACTGAGCATTATGGCTGGATTTCTATACCATAAGTGAAGGGTATTGTCAGATTTGAACCTTCCCCAGAGAAACTGGGACACCAAGCACAATTGGAGACAGGAGCAGCACATGCCGACCTGTGGTGTTCATTCTAAATGGATGACACATGAACTTCAAAGAGCATTTTACAATGCACTGCAGAAAAGAATTCAAGTCAGGGGTGGCTGGAATTGAAAGACAAAACAAACATTTCCATTTGCTAGGTAGGGAGTGAACCGATTGCAGGGAGCCCCCCTCATTAAATTCAGAGCCTGGAGTAAAAAGTGTAGTGAACATGCAGAGCTCATTACTGTGCTTCCTAGTAAAGTGGACAAAAAGCATATTTCTGAAATGATGTTTATTACCATATCGTGTATTCTCTTAAGAGGCTGAACAGCTGCTGTCTAACCACTGTCCTAATGGAAAGCAAATTTCGGACTTTGGAAGCTTTTGCTGGTGCTGAGGACTAGGGGGCTGGCAGGGAGAAAGGGTTTCCTTCCTCTTTCCTTTTTTCTTTCTTTCTTTCTTTCTTTCTTTCTTTCTTTCTTTCTTTCTTTCTTTCTGTCTTTCTTTCTCTCCCCCTTTCTTTGTTATTTTGCATAGATTTTAGTACTGAATTATTGACTGCGTTCTTGAACCAAATTAGTGTGTAAGCCTCCGTTACACCAAATATAAAAGAAACTGGAGGTTATGGATAGATGCAGAATTTTACCTTGCCCAAATAACTAAATCACTAATTGCTCCAATGCACTGCCCTCAGGAAGAATGGCGTAACCATCCTAAGAGAAAGGTGAGTGAATTCATGCTACTTTTACAAAAGTTCTTAAAATTCACTGAACACTGAGTTTTCAGACCCACATAAGATCATCAATAAGTAAAACTTAATAGCTAATTTGAGAATGTCATTTAATACAATATTGTGGCACTGCAGTCTGCCAAATTCTCAACATTAACCAAAAAACACCTCCTCACAGTATGCAACAAAGATTCAGCAAAAAATAGACACAAACGAAGCCCAATAATGTCACAACACACAGCAGAAGACTGGTCAGGTGACAGGTGTGGTAGCCAAATGATACCGGGCTGCCTTGGGGAAATAGCACAAACTCTATGACAGGATGACAGGCAAAGAGTAAAGAGTCCCCAACTCCTCTTCTGGTGATACGATGCCACAGGGTCAAAATGGGGAGAATGGCAACGCAGAAATCCCAAAAATGTTATGGAAAACACAGATTTTCAACTATGTCTTCATACATCTAGAAAAATATTAATTTTTTTAAAAAAAATTTAAAGAAATACTAGTCCACCAACACATACAAAACAGTAAGCCTCGAATTTCAATCTTTACTCCCAGGATTAAACTTGCAGTTCTTACGTACCGAACCTATAAACTTTAAAAAGTAAGATGAAAAGGCAAAGAAACAGAGCAAAGAGTATATGAACCTAGTATTCCCAAAAGGAGGCTTGCAGGGAAAGTCAGCACTTAAACCCAGAATAATCCTTCACATTACTACAGATGATGGCTACCATCAAAGCAAGAGTGTGCTTGGGACTAATTGGGTGTAATACACTTTAGGGGAAACTGATGGAGACTCCCCACACCTTGGAACTTTTACATTCATCCTGTTTCCTGATTTCTGATGATTGGTTCTCATCATCCCACTGTAAAGATTTGGATCATCCCAATTACATTTTGCAGTTACAAGGAACTGAACACATCTGCAGCACAGCAGTGAACACTGCAGACCTCAAAGGAAAGCCATCCACATGAGATCCATGATGTGTGCTTCCAACGTCAAATGCAATTAATTTTTAAATGGATACTTGGATGGTAAGAGCATTAACCCAGAGCTTTCACTGGTGATTGCCTGAGTGATGATTTCAGCTCTGCTCATCAAGGGCAGCTGTCCCTTCCATCCACTCACTCCCGAAACAACCTGACACTCATCCCAATCTGCTCAGCCCGTACGGACAAGGATATCAAGTCTATGTTTGTTCATGAGCATCTCCCAAAATAAGTCACTAAGAGGGAGAAATAGTGTATGTGAGAAACAGCCTCCATTACTTTACACCATGTTTAATATTTTCTTAATTGCCCTTTGAAATGTACAGACTTTGGGTATAACAGATATCAGAGCATAGGGCTAGCCTTCTCTATCTCCTGTGTTCATCCGTATAACAATATGCGGCATTTCATTAAGTAGAAGCTTCATTTATGCTGAATGCAGAATAATCCACTTTCTGCTTTATTTCACCATCCTCAAATTCAGAAATGGCTCTATTTCTCTGCCCCCACAGAGGTTATCATTTCATTCACATGTGAGCAGTTTTAGATGGCTGATATTACAGGTAAGTGGTTTTCCCTGGAAGTAGTCATAAATGGTTTATTGTCCATTTGGGACCATGTAGTCAAGATCAGAGCAGGAGTATAAGCAGGATTCAGGTACGTTTGAGTATGTGCAGCCAACTGGTAAGGAAAGACTCTCTGAAGCCATTTGCCCATGGCCTGAGGTGCCTCCTCGGAGCACACAGCCGGAGAGGACAGGCAGGAACCCTGGTTGGACGGGAGGGACGTTTCTGACATGTCTGTCACTCTGTTACTGTTGCCCTGCCAGCCCAGTACCCACCATCCCCAATCCTGAAAGCAAGTGGGTTGTAAGTAGAGGGGTGAGAGTTCTTTCTCTAAAAACTCAGTGAAACCTTGGACACAGAAAGGGTTGCTTTAAGCCTCCTCACACCACATATAACACAGCATTTTTCCCTATCACGAGAAGTCACTCCACAGCTGGGCACTTTAGGGATTCAGAGTATCCAGGACACCATCAAATGGAGCGGGCGTGGAACCTGGAAAGATCTGGGGCAGAGATTATGGTAAATTCATATGCAATATCCCCAGGACTTGAACAAGCATTAGGGGCAGAAGGAGGGGATGTATTCAGCACATGAAGAACAGAGCCAGCAAATCTGAGCCGTTATGTTATTACAACCCATGCATATCCACGGGTGGGGAAGCTGGAAAAAAACCAGTTTACAATGGTCGATATCCTGTAGGGGGTCTGCCTCTCTGGACAATCAGAAATATTGATCGGTGAAATGGGTAACAGAAAAAAAAAACTTTGCTACATAAATTCAGCTAGTTTGGAAGGTTAGAATTCAGGTTTAAGATTAAAAACAACCACAGGAAATTAACGATGATCCTAATATATTTATCCGGAACTCAGTGCCACTAAATGGTGAGCAGGTAGATTGGCTGCAGGTTTTCAAGGTGCTTTGTAGAAAAGGTTAGATAGGTAAATATAAATATGAATGAATGGATCATGTAGCAAGCCTATGTCCAGGTGATCTTACGGTTAGATTCCGATTCTTAGAGATATTTAAACTTCACCCTGCAATTTTTCTGTTGGTTCTCAAGCCCCCAACTCCAAATGTATTGGGCAAGCCTACAGTTTCCCTATGAGTAGCTTCTAGGACTCTCCTACCCCAAGCTAGGAGGGAGGAAGTTCAGGTCCAGAGGAGGAGCAACTCTATTTGAACCCCCTAGCCTGAAATTAAGCATCTTAGGTATGTGACTGGTGCTGAATTTCAAGTATAAATTTAAAATAGTATAATAATAATAACAACAACAACAACAACAACAATACCCAAAAGAAAATGGTATGGAATTTTCAATTCATTTACCAAAGGAAAGGAGAGCTAATCTGGATTAAACAGCCCTCTTCAAGTATTGTATATAAATAACAATATTATGAGAAGGGAGTGCCTCAGCTGACATTTAATCTCACTGCTTTTAGAAGATGAATTTAATTCAGTGTTAACGGGTACTGAGTGCTATGTAAAAATCCGCATTAGTGCGTGACTGCTCAAGTTTGTGTTTGGTATTTATGCTGGACAAGAAAGAGGATTTCTGTGCAGTGAAATTGGTTATAAGGGAGCAAAATGGTTATGAGTTCTCTTCTGGTGATATTAAGGGTAAATATCTACCTGTCTATAGAATGGACCTATTTGGAAGTAGGGGGACTCTACCAAATAACCTCTCATCTAACCTGTTACCTTTTACAAATTTTTAAATTTCTGAATAAGTTATAATTATGATAACCTAAAATTTTAGATTTGCCTAACATACATGATGTTCTATGGCAACTTCCATCCCTTCATCAATGAAAAGAAAGCAGATTCTGGAATGAAGGAGCACTCTTGTTACAGACAGGAACAGAAGCAGCATGCTGGACGTGGAGGCAGAGGGCCTGAATTAGAATCCTGACTCTACCATTTACCAACCAGGTGACTGTAGGAAAATCATATAATATAATGCATATTATATATTATATATAAATAATATATTATATATTATAATATAATATTATAACTATGTCATATATGTATAATTATGCTATATATAATTTATAACTCTCCAAGTCTTATTTCCCTCACATGTAAAATGCAGATATTGATAATCATCTCTCAAGAGATTATTCTGAAAATTAAATCGCTCCAAGAATATTAGCTTCCAGCACCAAGATCTATGTCTGGCACATAATATGTGTTTAATAAATATTCATTATTGAATAAATGATCCAATATATACACTGCCATCATGCCTAGCAAAAAAAAAAAAAAAGGTAACTGTCATAACCTCCTTGTGTCAACCGCACTTCTGTAAACATGCCATTTTTGTCAAGGATCTTGTAAGAATGTGTAACAGGCAAGCTTCATGCTGTAGTTAGAATCATAATTCTTCTTGATATTCCTATCATAGAAAGCATTCGTTGAGACTGACTGTGTGCCAGGCCTTGTGCTAAGTGCTTCACATGCTTATCTCATTTCATCCTCACAATCATGCTGGGAGGCGAGCAGAACTCTTTCCCTCATTTTACAGATGGGGACACAAAAGCTAAAGGAGGCTAAGGATCTTTTGCAAAGTCTCCCAGCTGGTTAGTGGCAGAGCTCAGAAGGAGAATGCAGACATCTATGTCCAGAGCTCATGCACTTTGGTAAGAGCAAGAATTTGGAGCAAAGAAGACTAAGTTTGAGAACCAACACTGCTCCTTCTGAATGTGGAAATATTGATATAAGCTTTACTTCCCCAGACTAAATAAACATGTTCAAGAAAAATAAATCCTACATCACCGGTTATTGTGATGACCAAATAAATTACTGTAATTTACTTCCCTATGAACTTTATGAGAGTAGCACCAAGTCCTACTAATATTTAAATCCTGAGTACCTAGCATATAATAGATTCTTAGGAAATTTTGTTGGATAAACAGGATTTAATAGGAATTTAATAGGAAATTCTGTTGGATAAATAGAATTTCTGCCCGATAAATTAGTATCCTTGAGTTGCTTTGTAACTATAAATCACTTTACAAATTCCGGTTATCATTATTATCAGCAACTTTACCATGTATTGACCAAGACCCTCCAGACTGTAGAATCTAAGTGATTTCTAAACTCTTCCAATGACCTATTCTCCTCTCCAATACAACGGTGACTTTGAACACTACTGCTGGTAAAATCCTGATCTAGGCCTTAGTATAGGAGACAAGTAGCTGGTCACCCTAATTACCAACAGATGATTTCAGAAATGAACCTTTTTTTTTCAAGGAAGTAGTTGAAAAATCATTATAAAAACATTCAAAATGTGGTCAACAGCAGGGGCCCAGCATGAGGCTTGAAGCAAACAGTTGAATCTTTAGAAGCCTACTTTGTGTTCCCAAGGTCAGGGGAGCAGACACAAAGCATACTGCAGCATTTAGCCACCCCAGGAGCCAGAAGCACTCCTTCAGCTATCTTGGGCTTGGCAGGAAAAGGGATTATAATTAAAAAAAAAAAAAAAAAAAACAAGGAAAGTGTCCATAATATAAATATCACCATTACAGGCTATATCAGATATGGCATCTCAGATATGTCAAAAACCTATTTGCAAAACATAATTTATCAAATAGCTCCTATTCTGAGATAAGAACGTGAAACTATGGTAACTGTAGCCCAAGGCAGGGAGTCCCAAGAAGTGCCATCACCTATCTTGATGCTATGGAAAGTATATCACTAGGCTTTAGTCTCTTTGAGCATGCAGCAGATATTCTGACGGCGTGGCAAAATCTAGAAAAGGCCCAGCACCTCACCATTCTGTTTATGTGGATAAATATGCCAAACAAGACAAAGACTAAAAAACACATCAGAAGGAGTTTAAATCATAGCTCATGAGAAGTAATTTGGCATACGGTTTCACTTATAAATCTATCAGTATCAGTCAATTCTTTCGCTTAAAAATATCTTCCATGATATGACTCTGAGCACAAAATAGGATAGACGAGAGGGAAAAAAAACTTTATCTGTGTCAGAAATTCCTTTTGCCCTGAACGACATACTACTTTGAAAAGAAAGGACACTGCATTTCTAAATTCTTTCTTTCATGGAAATAACTACAGTATATATCAGCACTTGTGTGTGTGTGTGCGCGTGAATGTGTGTGCATGGGTAGCATGGATATTAGTTAAGAGAGTACCAGCCTAGGAATTAGGTCCCTGAAGTTCTGTTCCTGGCTCTAAGTCAGCCTCTTTCAACTTCTTCATTCAAGATCACCATCACACCATTCAAACTGAACATGAGTCATGTTCCGTGCACTCCCAAGTAGGCTACCTCACTTAATCCCCTCATTATTACCCCCACTTTGTAGAAAAAAACAAAAACAAAACCTGATCCACAAGAAGCCAAGTGCTAGATGTAGAGAAAAGAGCATAGGATGTGAGGTGAGAAGACGGGGCACATCACTATCCCACCATACGCAGCTGCTTGGTCTCTAGTTACTTCTATAAAAAATGCATCCTGGCACACTCTGTAAGTACTCTATAAATAAGGACACTGCTTCCTTCTGTCCCCATGCTCAAGGACATGAAACTCTTCAGTGTCAAGGCTAGAATTCAAATTCAGATCTATTGATTTAAAAGTCAACAAATAATCTTTCTTCTGTGGAGGGGGTGACAAGTTCTGCCCTGAACAGGAAGGTGACTCAGAGTGAGCCAAGAACAGAGACTGGGGAGGGCTCAGAGGCAGGGAACCGGCAATGAATTGTGAGGCAACCCCTGGGCTGTCCTGCCCACCTCCGATGAGTCATAGTTTAACAGCCTCCAAGACACTATTTGCAAATTACATCATTTTTCACATCTCCTTTTTGCTGAATATGAAAGTATATCTAGACGCTGAGTATGGAGCAGCAGTGTTTTGCAAAGTCTTAGGTTAAAGAGAATTGTTGCTCTAAAACATATTCAAAACATAAATTATGTAGGTTATTTCACAGGGACCTTATCTCCCCATTTCATCTCTGGAAATGGCAAAATAAAACTAATACCTGCTAATAATAGAAAAAAGTATCAGCCATATTTACACCACACTTAGAGAGCCACTATTAACATTTCGGTGCCAGTATGCAGCCATGTGGAAAACAGTATGGAGGGTCCTCCAAAAGTTAAAAATAGAACTGCCCTACAACACAGCAATTGTACTACAGGGTATTTACCCAAAGAATACAAAAACACAAGTTTAAAGGGATACATGCGCCCCTATGTTTATGGCAGCATTATTTAAAATAGCCAAATTATGGAAGGAGTCCAAATGTCTATTGGTTGATAAATGGATAAAAAAGACATATATATATATATATATATATATATATGCATTGTGTATACGTATATATAGAGAGACATATATATATAGAATACGTGTGTGTGTGTGTGTGTGTGTGTGTACACAATGGAATATTATTCAGGCATAAAAAAGAATGAAATCTTGCCATTTGCAATGACATGGATGGAGCCAGAGAGTATAAGGCTAAGCAAAATAAGTCAATCAGAGAAAAACAAATACCATATGATTTCACTCATATGTGGAATTTAAGAAACAAAACAAATAAGCAAAGGGGAAAAAGAGGGAGAAAGAGACAAAGCAAGAAACAGACTCATAATTATAGAGAACAAACTGGTTACCAGAGGGGAGAAAGGTGGGGGGGAGGGTTAAACAGGTGATGGAGGACGCCTGGGTGGTTCAGTCAGTTAAGCACTGGACTTGGTTTTTGGCTCAGGTCATGATCTCAGGGTTGTGAGACTGAGCCCTGCATTGGGCTTGCTGGGCATGGAGACTGCTTAAGATTTTTTCTCCTTCTGTCCCTCCCCATCCTTGCATATGCTCTCTCTCTCTCTCAAAAAAAAAAAAGTATATTAAATTTAAAAATAAATAAATAGGCGATGGGGATTAAGAAATGTACTTGTTGTGATGACTACCAGGTGATAATATGGAATTGTTGAACCACTACATTGTACATCTGAAACTAATATAACATTGTATGTTAACTAAATGGATTTAAAATTAAAACTTAAAACATTTTGATGCATTTACATTTAGTCTTTTTTGATGCATATATATTGCATATTTGCATAGAGCATATGTATAAATATGAAACTGGGATTCCCACCGAACAGCCTTGTACGCCTCTCTTCTAAATGAACTCAAATTGCTTAATAAAATTTTCTAGATTTTGATCCCCTATTGTTGGATATGTTGGTTATTTCCAATTTCTTTTTCATTATCATCACTGTTGCAGTGAGAACATTTACACATACATTTGGCAAAGCCTTTTTCCACTCTCAAGAAGATGTTCTAGGTAAATCTCAGGCATGTTATGAGAGTCTACCATGTGCCAAATACTGTGCTGTAATTTGTGAGGATCACCTCAATTCTCATCAAAATCTTGTGAGATAATCTACGACTAATAGTCCCTTTTACAGATGTGAAAACTGAGTATAAGAGAGATTAAGTAACTTGCCCAAGTTCACACAGAAATAACAGAGCCAGGATTTGAACACTTCCAGTCTGCCTCCAGAGTCTAGACTTTTAATAAGAATGTCGCCAGACTTGCCATGTCTTCTAACATTCTCTCTCCTCAAAAGGAGATTTTTCTCCACGTCAGATGTAGTGTATAGGACCTGTCCAATTAGAAAGTCCACCTGGGATGACCTGGGAAGATGCAGGAAGCTAGAGTTGTCCTTGATTGCTCTGAGCTCAGGGTGTCACCAACATGCAACCACCTAGCCTGTCAGACAAAACAAACAGACCTGAGTCCCCCCTGCTAATGACAGAAAGGACATTGACTTCAAGATCCCTGACAACACACAACCTAATAAAGCCACATTGCAGATGATTCTCCAGGATCTTCCCTGAAAGTTGACTTTTCATCTGGTGGCTTAAGAACATGTATCTTTCTTTACTAAATTTATCTTCCTCCTGTTTGGGCACACACTTGAATTTGTCAAGTATATCACAGAGTTGACCTGTGAAGGTTAAGCCCATTGAGGGAACACACAAGAGCTCAATAATTGGTCTGGGGGTAAAATAAGAATTTCTAAAGTTACAAATCTACAAAAATTTCTCAAAAAACAAATTTTTTAACACCCTGTTTTCTTAAAATTAGACTTCTGTGTTCACGTATGAGGAAGGGTGCAAACAAAATATGGTAGAGCGAATCCCAAAAAGTGACCTCGCAGTCTCCAGAACTGAGGACAGGATGTGTAAAGGGGTAGTCGTGAAAGCGGGAAGCAGCATGCAGCCACCAGGATGGAGCCTTATACAAAGGCAGGGCCTAGTGGTAATGGGAGACAGCTGAAGAAGGAAAACACAAGATGAGTATCAAAGAAGATTTCCTGGCGGTGAGAACTGCTGGATTCGAGAATGCCCTCCCCAGGGAAGGGTGGGAAGCTCCCTCACTCGGGACACTGGAAACCAGACAGAGCAAAACAGCAATGCCCATGCTGAAGGGAGAAAGTCTGCACTAACAGAGGATGAACCGGATAACCTGCAAGGCCTTTTCTATCTGGAGTTACTTTGATTACAGTAATATAATCCTTCAGGGATGTAGGAAAGGTTGTAGGGGGCGTGGTGCTTTAAATTTTTGAGTGAACTTAATTCTGTTGGAAGGTGCTAGACTGACATCCTGAGACAAAAGCTCTCTATTCATCCATACAACATTGACAGAGATATGTTTCCCCACTGGGCTTTACCAAATGTGTCCCCAGCCCAGGCATTAAAGAAGAAGGAAAGCTGTGTCCTTTTACCCCTTGACTCCTGGCTTCTCCTCATAGCTTCACAACAACAAAGGGGTTGTTGGTTTTAGACATTGGCTCTTAGACCAAATGCCTTCCTTTTCCGTCCCACCTCTAACAACTGAAATGCTACATTTTGAAGGCACCATGTAGAATTTCCTGAAGGATTCATCTGGGAAGCATTAAAATCAGCAAACCACTTTCAAAGGATGGTGTGTAGCAGCAGGCCTTATTCTCCCTTTGTCTCTTTCCTCCATGGACAGATGTAAGAAGGATGGATGGGTAGACGGATTGGGGTATGATTCCTACATACCCTCTATTTCTAAGTCTTGAACAGGAAGAAGCTTTCATTGTAACTTCCTGTTCCCTTTCCATTCTTCTTTGTCTTCCATCTCCTTCCACACAGTTCCCTCCAAAGAAATTTGTTGTCCTTCCTTAAATTTGCTTGGAACATGCCAGAATAAAAGATGTCAGTTATAAAGAGTTGGAGTATAGAACTTTACCCAGTTAATTCAGATCTCTTGTGTTGTCTCATGCACCTCTCCGGAATTATTGGTTTCTTATTTTCTTTACTTGAATTTTTGCAGAGGTAACCGCAAAGTGCTGGCCAAGTTCTGCACATAAACCAAGCAGTAACATTCATCTGACACTCAGCTCTTTGATTTTCTCTGCAGAGAATGTGTAAATTTGGGCATTTTGTCTTCTATATCCATCTTCTGCCCAAGCCAGACATCATTGGCATGTCCACGTAGTTAGCCATCTCCCTTTTATACGAAGCCTTGGTCTCACTGTGTCCCAGTGTAGATATTTTACCTGCTTTTCTGGAGGGGTGTGAGAGCAGAATGCCTGCTGGCTTTGCATGGTAGGTTGGGCTTTGCAGACCTGATCAGCCAAGCCTCCCATCCAGGTAGATGCAAAATCTTCTAAGTGTAAGAGGTGTGATCGAGCTTGTCCCGGGTCTCGTTCTGATCTCAAGGACACTGAGCATAAAGGGGAAATCCAGTTTGGACTGCTCCCCCTACCCCTGCCATTTTGCACGGTGATTGTTAACAAAATCCCCTGCATGTTCTGACAATAAGCATATTCAATTATGAATTTCCTATAGAAAGTTTCTCTTACACTTCAACGAACTTGGGTGAAAACAAGGCCTGACATGTGGCCCCATAAGGGTTCATGTGGCGCCTTAGCTGATGCTTGCCCACAGAGGTTGGAACTTGTTTTTCCCCTCTATGTTTAAGTAATCAAACGAACATCTACTCAATGAGACAGAGAGAGCTGAATGTGTCAGGAAGTAGTTGTTACCTTTGATTTCCTGCTCCTTCACTGCAGACAAAAGCCTGCTATACAGTTACCTCCAATTGGCGTATGGTGTACATTGCAGACCACAATGTAGGTGAGTAATGAATCCTGTGAGAATCTAAGTGACCTGACCTAAGACCCCACTCACAAGTGGGCAGACAACCTGGAGCCTGTAAACATACTGTTTTTAAGTTAGTGAAAAACAATTTTCAGAAACTAAAATCACAGAAAAAGAGAACACAATGACTCTCCAATGAAGAATGATTATTTTCATGGCTAATAAGAAGAGACTGATTCAACGCCTACCATGCCCAAGGGTAAGGCATGGTCAAATATAAGAAATGCAGCAAATAATTACCTCCTTGTATCCACCTACTGCTAAAAGGTCTCCTGCTTCAGAACTCATCTATCTCCACACCTAAACCAGCTAGCAAGAGAAAGTTTCCTTGAAAAAGTACCTGACGTAAACTTGTAATATAGTAATGCCGTGATAACCTCTCCACAACCCCTGGAATAAATGTATCGCTCTATCTGCAGACACTCAGCACATTGACTCCCTTGTACTTCCAGCACAGCAGCTGAATTACCCCTCGGTGAGTCCTTCAATCCTTAAGCAGGAGTGCAGTTTGCCAAGAGTGCCTCTCCTGAACTATGGAACCACAGCCCTCCCAGGATGCCTCAGAGCCAGCACAGTCTGTGGGCTGTCAGTAAGCGAGCTCTGACACATGCAAGCAGGGGGGCTGTGGCCTTGAGTGTCTCTGCCTAGTCCACAGCACAGCTAAGGAGGCATCCTGGGTCTTTTACACAGGGACCGGGTTCTTGGTCCAGAAGACCTGATGCCTTTCTTTATACTCAATTATTTTCATATGGTTTTTATTTTCACTTTAACTCTCTTATAAGGAGACCTCCCATTCAGCTGGGTCTCCTACATAATAAAGAAGCGCTTATTCTGAGCAAATAGAGTAAGTCATAGGCTCATAAAGAGTTTTTCTATTGCCCCAGAGCCCCTTCGCATCCATATATTGAACCCACATCAATATAACTCCATTCCAATATAACTTGGATTGCCAGGGCCAATTCTGGATGTGAAGGGGCTACATTCTCTCAAACCCTTCTTGATTTGAACTCTGACTAAGGGGATCCATGAAACCTTATTCAAAGCTTCCCAAGATACCACCTGCTCCATGTCTTAATTTGAAATTTTTTTCCTATGAAACCCGAAGCATGGTCAAAATGTTCATAGCTGGTTAACCAACAGTCCACTTGTCCTCTCCCAGTAGCCCAACTTAACCATATTCTTATTCCCACTTATAGTTTTTCCTATATTATTTCACAGAAATAGCTTTTAAAATTTCTTCTGTTTTATGGAAATAGCTTTCAAATTTGTTTTCTAGAACACTTGAATCACACACAAACATACACGCAGAGTCTTCTCTTCCTTTTAAAGTCATTCAGTTACTTAAAACAACCATCGCATTTATGCTCATAGTTTTGTGGAGAGAGCTTGGCTGGGTGGTTCATCTCTGACCCCCATGGCATCCTCATGGGGTAGCAGGGAATCAAGACCCCTCTTCTATGGTGATATTTCACTCAAATGCCTACTGCCTCAGTTCTCCTTGGTCTGACTGAGCCTCAGAAATCCCTGAATATCACTTGTGCCATATTCTATTTATCAAGCAAGTCACTAAGATCAATCCAGTATCAAGGGCATGGGAGAAGTAGATTCCACCTCTTAACAGGGGAATTCACATATACAAAGGGAAAAGATGGATATAGCCATCTTAGATATGAACTACCCACACTTTCACCATTAGTGTCACATTTCTCCACAAAGGTGTGAAAGCAGTGCTTTTTATGTCTCGGTTTCTTACAAAATTTTACTTTAAAGGGTCTTTCTCTTTTTTTCACATGTAGCTCCACTTATTTATAATGTAAACCCATGAGAAGCTGGACTTGATTTTCAACATATAAGGGACAAACACCATGTTTTACTGGGAAACTCCTCCCTGCTAATAATGTGTTATAGAACCAAGGTGTCTGCAGAGCTTGTATTTCCCTCAATGATAAGTTCTCATCCAGAATGCTATTCAGTTCCCTCAATCTTCTGGAAGGTCCCTTTGCCAGGTCATTTGCCAGGTGACCTTTGCCAGGTCGCCAAACATGCCTCGACTTTATAGAGCCCAAATGGTTATTTACTACAGCCTGGGCGCAAGCTGAGACCCTTGCTACACAAGTTAGCCCAGCCCAGATTCTGGCACCTAAGAGATGCCCAGCAAGTATCAGTTCCCATCTTCTTTCCTTCTCTGACTATGTACTAAGACCTATGTTAAATATTGGATTATGATTCCCACATACAGATGATAAAACTGAGGCTCAAAAAGTTAAGACGTCTGCCATGTTCATACAACCAGAGTGTAACGGAATTGAAACTTGAACCCACTTCAGCTCCACCATCAAAGTGTGTTTACTTCTTGAATTCGAAGATATAATTTAGAGAGAACTTTCAAAGGAAAAGAATATAGCAGTAAGAAAAATGGGGTGCCAGGGTTGGTGGAAACAGGCACTGAAATAGAGGTAGTGTGCTATAAAATCACACTACCCACTCACCAGTTTTGCTTGGAGCCAGTCTTATATTCCCAAGAAACGTTATTCCAGAGGATTTACTCTTGTAAAGGGTGTTCTTTTTGTTTGCACTGGAAAATATCAGTGACTCTAGTAGATAATTTTTAGCCCTGTGCTGCCCACTCCAACTCCCTTTTAATCCCTCACATCCTGCTTACAGTTAATGGAATGCAGAATTCCATCTAGCCTGTTCTGCAGATCGCCTCACAGGGACGTCACAGCTGTGTATCAGTTACTAGGTGTGGGTTTCCTTTTGCACCAGCTTGTCTGCCTTCCCAGGGATGAAATGAAGATTTCCCCAAGGAGCAAACCCAACATCATTGCCTCTTGCCTGGTCAGCCTTCATGGAACGCCAGTGGCAGCCTTTGCTTCCAGCAACAACAGGCTGCGTATCCATAACAAAGGCGGCAGGACGCTGTGATCTGGCCGTCTTCAACTCTGTCACTTAGCCAAGATGGCTTCCGAGCCTTGCCCCAGAGACCTAAGCCTCTGGTCTTTGGTGGCCCTACCACCTCGTGTACACTTATGAGTCAGCAGACAAGATGAGCCTTGGTTCCCCTCTCCTTGACTCACCAAATCCCTTGACCCATGTTGAGTAAAGGTTACTTCCTTTACTGAAATAGCCAGAGGACATCTGTGAAGAGGGTAAGCGACCTTAGACCACAACCATACATATCACTTTGGAGAAAAAAGTTCATAAACACTGTCCAAAATCACAACATTCTTACACTATCCTGGAGCAAGACATAAACAGGTGCTTTGAATTCTGTGATGACTTCATTTTAAATTACAAAATAAAATATACTTTACTCATTAAGTACAGGATACTTATTAAAATACAGATGTTGAGATTCTGGAGAGAAGGGTGAGAATTCTGACCTTGAATTAATTGTTTCTTTCTAGAGAAATAGGCCCAGTAGGATCCAGTATAATAACAGTAAAAATAGCTCTAATTATGCAGACAGCATATGTACGTCACCAAAGCAGGAAGGAGTAAAGGGAGAACAAATAAACTATGTTCACCTATTTAAAATAGGCTGTAAAACATTTGTTGCATTCAATCCATTTTATTAACTTTTAAAATTATACAAGTTATATGTAGTCATTATTTAAAATAATGAAAGAAAAAAAGAGAAAAATAAAAATCACCCATAGTCATATGACTTTGACATACAGTACTGTAAATGCCTTGGGATACAGCTCCTAGATATTACCCTGTGTGTGTGTGTGTGTGTGTGTAAAATCTTTTTGACAAAATTAAGATGCTTTACAGTTCCTAATTTTCTATTTATACTTAAAAGAGCATGAACATCTTTCCATTTTGATAAACATACACCTATACTTCAAAATATGAGCCTACTTTATTATAAAGGTGAAAATGTGCCTTTAAAATAAAGGCACTGGGACACCTGGATGGCTCAGTCAGATAAGCATCTGCCCTCAGCTCAACTCATGATCCCAGGGTCCTGGGATCAAGTCCCACATCGGGCTCCTTGCTCAGCAGGGGAGCCTTCTTCTCCCTCTTCCTGCCTGTGCTCTCTCTCTCTTTCTCTTTAAGAAAATAAAATAAAATAAGATAATAAAAAATAAAATAAAATAAAATAAAATAAAATAAAATAAAATAAAATAAAATAGGCACTTCCCAGTTAAGCTTGCCTTTGCCAATAATGTGATTACCAGATATTTCATGCCTCATGATACAATGTAGTGGAAGGTATATACATCATCTATAAAGTGTTCTTGCCTACAATGTTTAACCTGAATTTAATCCTGAAAAAATAGGTTAATCCAGAGCATAGGGCATTCTGTAAGAAGGCTGGTCTGGACTTTTCAAAAGATTTGATGCCACCGGAAGACAAGGAACAGTGATCTAGATTGAGGGGAACTAAAAATATATAATAGCCAATGCTATGAATGAAACTTCATTAGAATTTGGATCAGAAAAAAATAATAATAAAGAATTTTTTAGGATAATTTAAGTAAGTTTGTGAATGATGTTATTGAATTAGTGTTAATCTTTTGGGGTGTGGTAATGGTGTTATTAAAGAGAATACTCTTACTCTTACTTTTGGGAGAAGCATGCTGAACAAAGCATTAAAAGGTGAAATGTTATAGTATTGACAGCCTACTTTCATAAGGGTTAGCAAGGAGAGAGAAAGAGAGGGTATAGCAAGTTGTTAACAGATATTCATTGCACTATTCTTTCAATGTTTCTATGGGTTTTAAATGTCTCAAAGTAATACATATATAGTTACATTTATAAGTAAATATATATTTACATATATTATATATTTTATATATCCCGTCATCTTTAATGGTTAAATGTGATTCTATTACATGGATTTACAATAATCTAACAAATTCCTGATCTTAACACTGTCTTCCAATTTTTAACTAAGAAGAACAAGTTCCAAAAACAATTCTTGTAGTTGCTTGCACATATTTTTAATTACTTATTTTGTATAAATTACTAGAAGCAATTGTTCAATCAAGTTTGTGGACATTTAGGGGCGCCTGGGTGGCACAGCGGTTAAGCGTCTGCCTTCGGCTCAGGGCGTGATCCCGGCGTTATGGGATCGAGCCCCACATCAGGCTCCTCTGCTATGAGCCTGCTTCTTCCTCTCCCACTCCCCCTGCTTGTGTTCCCTCTCTCGCTGGCTGTCTCTATCTCTGTCGAATAAATAAATAAAATCTTTAAAAAAAAAAAAAAAAGTTTGTGGACATTTAAAAAAATCTGCTACCACCACCTACAAGTAAAATGATCTGATTTGGCCCTGAAATTTTTCAGTGGCCCTCAAACCTCAGGCCCTAGTAATTCTCTTCAAAATTATTTCATCTCTCAAATGATAAGACTTCTAATGCTGGTATTCTTTTCCTGGGTTATTTATTAAAATCAGTGTTCTCAGTCCTTGACAGCCTCTAGGAACTTTTTGTGCATAATCACGGACATTGCAGTCTCTACCAAAAATTGCTTTAGTTGTAACCTTGAGTCACCTATAGAATTTAGGAATTGTCAGTCACCTTTCATGTGTTGTCCATCTGCTCTAATACTGTCTTACCTAAATTATTGGCAGCAGGGTATCTTTGGTCACTGTTTCCCACAAATGTGGCACTACCTTGGCTCTACCAGAAGCTAGACCCAAGCAGTGTGCCATGACCACTGACACTAGGTGAGACACCTCTCTGGAGGAGACAGTCTGAGTCCTGCCCTCGAAATATCACAGCTTTGACCACTGTCCCAAGGATTCACTACCTAACACTCATTATATGATACACACATCACTAAAATAACACTTAGTAAGCTGCTCAAACCAAACCTTAGCCAGTCTCAAAGCTGTTCCCAATAAGGTTGAGTCTGTTGAATAAGCTGCACTTAGTGTTACAACACATTCAGATGTGGTTAATTCACTCATGCTCTCTCTCCATCTCTGTCTCTCTCTCTCTCCCCCAGCCCCCCTCCCCCCACACATGCACACATTTTCCCCCACCCTTGAGCATATGGAGAATATTTTCCAGGACCTCACTTTGGCCAAGTGACCAAAAAGGAAAGGAAAGTTAAGAAAAATAGACATAATCCTTTCATGTAGTATATTTTCTGCCACTAGAAGTGAAATAGTTGACCCAAGAATTCAAGCAAATGCTGTTTTAGCTGGATCCCTTTCAAGTAATAATAATCAACAAATCTTCAAATAACTAGAATAAAAGTTACCATTTATGGAAGCGCCGAGATAAACTCATGCCTGCTTCATGCTTCTCACCAGTTGCAGGATCAATATTCTCTGTTACTGGTTCTAATGTGGTACCCAAGCCCAGATCACATTGACTAATAACAGAGAGTTCATCCAAAGAAAATAGATAACGAGCTCTATTGAAACTCTTAATCCCTTTCCAGAGCAATTATTTTTCTTAGGACCTCATGGGAATAGTTCCAATGCCTCTTTTCGGTGGTTTGGTTGCTCTTCTCACGCTAAAAACACACTGGCCCTGGTTCTTCCATTGACTCATATGGTACAACACATTTACTTCCTCAATAGGGAGCCACAGTGGGACATTCTTTAGGGTGAGGCAGTGTATATGGAGCACACGGGAACTGCAGATCCCGGAAAGGGGTGCAGAAGGTCTGGATCACCGACACAGACAGTGTAGTGTAACCTCAGGCAAAGCTCATAACCTCTCAGAACCACAGATTGTACATTTAGGCTCTGGCCGCCATAACTCAACTCCACAAAGCTCCTATGTGGAGTAGGTGAAAAACCAAACTACAAAAACTCTACAATGTTCATTATTTTGATATACATTCTATAAAAGGCAATACTACACTCAGATGGTTTTCTGGTATATTTTTAAGAAAAAATTAGCTAACATTAGACCTAAGAAGGGCTTATTTGAGGTTACCATTAAGTGATAAGTTAGAAAGAAAAATTTTAGTGCTAGAGAAAATTGTTTGAAAATTTTATCAATAAAAATAATTTTTAATATATGTGCTATTGTCTGTATTATACAAAATCAAAATATACACACATCAATAATTTTTAAAAACCTCAGAGGCACATTTATTTTACTTCTTAGGACAGTATTCAATAGAAGACCATATTCTGGATCCTTCTGCCAGAAGTTATATGTTCCCTGGCTTGTGACCATGGGTCTGGAGTTCAGCCACAACAAGTAAATAGCCTCCAGCCATTCCATTTAGAAGCTGTGTGACTTTGGGCATGCACTTTACCACTCTGAACTTGTTTTGGTTTTTTAATTTACACAATAGGGATAAACATCACGTGACTGATTTTTATTCAGAATTGATATTCTCTCCCCAGTTTGGAATAACCCTTAAGGACTACTTCAGCTGCAGAACTCCCAGTAGGAGGAGCCAAGGCTTTTACTGCAAAGGCATAATTCCTCATCTTTTTTTCCTAATCCTGCTTTCCTTCTCTCTCAAATGTGTTGTTCCCAGGGGCACTTCCCAACACTGTGTACATAAATCTCCTCCCTTCAGAGTCTGAGGGAACCCAAACTAAAAAACAGTTGTTCTACAAGTAAGGAGGAAATATCTGTATCACAAAGGCTTGGGTTGCTAAGTATACCTTTTAGAGGTCATCAAAACCAGGATAAACAACAAGAAACACTTGGTGGTTGGGTTTCTAGCTCCTTCAACACCTTCTGCTAAGGAATCTAACAAGAGTCACTTAAGAAGATCTGAGGGTGTCTGCTGTCAATTGCTCCTCGCTCCCAAAAGCAATTTCAGTGTTTACTCCTTTCTTTAGATTTGCCTCCCTGTCCTATATCATCAATTCTTTCTTTACCTTCCAAATATGCAAACCACGCACGTGATAGGATCTTGGTGCATCCTCAAAACCGACTCTCTGTCAATCTTCTGCAATTACATGCTTAGCTCTGGCAACAGTTGCTCTGACTTTATTCCTCATTCAAGCTCTGTATGCCATAATCAACCCCATATCGTTATTGTCTCAATCCTCAATCAAAGATCAGAGAGCTACCCAATACAGAGAATGGGGAGACTTCAAGACTGGTTTCAATTGGCTCAGGAACAAGTGCTTCAAACACTTGAGTATGCAAGTCATTTCTTAAAAGAACGCTAAAGAACTCCCCAGTGGCATATAAAACGCTTTATCTGGAAATGGAGCCTTTAGAACTATATTTAATCGCACAGCATTATCTCCTCCCATTTTGCCACTAGTTGTGGCTAGTCTTTGCAATCCGGTTTTAGGAGCGACAAGAAAATTATGGAAATGACTCAAAGGTGTTGCTAAGATTCACCTTTACCATTGCTTCTACATTCCTAAAGATTCCAAGTGGCTCAGTCAATTAGGTGATAGCAGATTGTGACCATCTAGACACCCTCTGCTAGAGCTCCTGACTATGCTATAGCCTGGTCATAGTTTTCCAGAGAAAAGTGAAAGTCAAGTGTAAAGATGGGGTGCCCTCTTGATGGTGTTCATCTTGGCAGAATAGAGCCTTAGGAGCTCATGTGTTGCTGACTGAGCTCTCAAACTATGGGATTCAATAACAGCACAGACAGAAAACTAGTAGATTCAACTTGTTTTTAAAAGGCCTTCGAACATATATACTTTCAAATAAATGCCACTATGGTATGGTCTTCATTTTTGAAGTGCTTTTGTGAACATTGGCTTTTTTTTTCCTTCTGTTCTTGCCACACCAGAAAGGGAGTTGCCCTGCTGAACTCCCTTCATGACTGAGTCAGATCCATCCAAGAAGCAATACTTTGAACAATGTTGTGGTGGTTATAAATGTCTTATTCTATGTTTTCCCTCATAACTTTAAACAAAGAAATTCCAATGTTTCTAGCTTGGCTTTCCCACCCCCCCCCCCCCACTTGAATTAGTCCCTTCCTTTCCCTCCCTCTCAGTTTCTCTCACTCTCTCACTCTCTTTCAACAAATTTCCTAAGAGGGCAAGATTTTTTATTATTTCTAGTTAGTAACAAAGGAAACCTAACATACTTGAGTGAATAAGATATAAGTGTTTATGTTGTATACAGATCATGGCACCTTTGCAACTAAAGTAAATATTTTCTGCCTCTTTATAGTGCTTATTTTCTTAATTTGCCAGTGTTTACATGATCTTAACCCATCAAACACAAAACAACTGCTTGGGTATAGTTTGAAAAGGACTAAGGAGCCATTATTACTGTGTTTAAAATCACCTCATGATCAAGAATCAAAACTGGTATATGATTAATTGGGCTAAAAGAGATTTAATAAGATCAATTTTTAAACTCTATCTGGCTTTCCTAAGTTTAGATAGAGCCTAACTGAAAATGAACATTTCTGAATGTTTCAATTACATTTTTCTCCTAGTTTAGCCAGAAATGGTTATAAAGCTTTTCCTTGATTCCTCTCCCAATCCTCTGTGTATAATTCATAAAGTATTAAAAATAAATATTATATAGTCCTAACTCTGATAAATATGAATTGATTGCATTTACAAGATTACATTTCCTATTCCTGCTAATATAATGTTACATCAATATTTTTAAATAATATACATTGTATTATTGAATGGGATTTTGTGCCTTTCATTATTTTTAATTAGGAACAAACTAGAGAGAAAACATTTGAAATAATCTTTATCCTCCCAACCGCTCCTCTAATTACATGTTTATAATTATAGGAAAATATTCTTAGAAACCAACTTGGGTCAATCTTGGGGAGTTTTAGAAACATTTCACAACTTTTTGAAATGGAAATAATAATTAATTTACAGTAAGTGTTTGTTTCTTCATGCCTCTGTTTAAAGTATTTTTCTGAGGGCAGAGTTATAGGGGAAAAAAAGGTTAAGACATTTAAAGTAGCTCACTTTTTTAAAATATTACCTGTAGCTAGAATTCAGTGTAGTTTAATTCTGCATCTGGGATATAAGCTATCACAGTGGTCCCTAAGAGAGGCAATGTGGTATGTCAGAAAGAGCAATAGGACAGGAGTCAAGGACATGACAAGGGACCCCTGCCATGAACAAGTTATGAAAGCCGGCTAAGTCACTTAACTACTCTGAACCTTGCTTTCCAGAGGCCTCCTGCTTCAACATTCTGCAATTGCTCATTCGCTTGACAAACCTTATTGAGTGCCTAGGAAAGGCAAATTTGCTTTGAAGGGATCGTTGGTTATGTTACCCCTGTTTCATCTGGTGCTGATGCCAAACATTACACTTCACTTTTCACATCATCTCCTTGAATCCTCTATTCTGAGGGACAGATCAAGCCTCACCAAGCTCAATTTTGAATGAGTAAAGTGAGCCACTGAACAACTAAGTGAATCGTTCAGCACCAGCACAACTAGTTCAAGAATTCAGGTCTCCAGAGTCCAACAAAATAACCTCTTTACTTGAGCACTCTTTGCACAAATAAAAGTACCTGGCTGTATTACTGCTTTCTTGTTTCTTTCCTGTAAGAGCTTGCATCAGCTGTCCACGTGTTTTAGGAGAGCTGCTGACAGTTATTTGTACAGAACTTGAAATCTGGGCTGTGGCTTGATCCCAGCCGCTCCTCCAACATCCCAGGTGACCTGGGGCTAGTGATCCACCCATGAAAGAAAGATCTACACCCCTGAGGATACTCTTGGCATTAGGCTGTGTTACTATTACCTGGGCAAGTTATAAGGAAAAATGTTTGTGGAGTCTTTGATTTTATGAGGTTCCTACCAAAGTTTTTCAAAAGAAAAAGTGAGGTATCCAAACTCTGCTTTCTCAAAGCCATTTTTGACTAATGTCTCTTGGTTGTCAAGGATACAGTAAGGTCATTAAGAACATGATTATGCTAATTTCTATATTATATTCCCCAAATAGCAGAGCTGGTGTCAGATTCCTGGAGATGTTGTGTAGAAGAGAATAATAGTAGACTTGCAAATGCTTATGGAGGTACTAAAATATTCTGTGTGCTTTTCATATACTGAAAATTTCAAAAAGTCAAACTTTTGCTATGGTAAAGGATATCAACAGGAAAATTCTCTAGAATCTAAATTCAAGCTAAGATTTATTCCCCAGAACTCAACTCCTACTTTCAGCTTATTTCAATCATGTTCTTTTTATGCCCCCTTCTTCAACCCCAAGTGGGGAAACTGATCAAACGCATTCTGCACATACCACTAAGCCCACAGACTCAGCCTCCCAGCTGCAGTACTAACCTTACAAATTCACAGACCATCTCCAGTTTCCAAAAGTGGAGCAGCTTTCTGGACTAGAGGAATAGCCTGGACACACCCACTATTCTCGGCTTGCCTGACTTTCACATCTCTGTCTTATAATCTTTCTGTTGAATCAGACTACTGGATAAAATGGATTTCTGTTTACTAGAAAGAGCTTCCCTTCTGTACTCTTCTATCTAACCCCCCCCACACACACACACATCATAATTTTGTCTCCGTATCCAATACTGTTTCACATCAGTTGCCCGATTTCTCTGTCATGAGTTGGTGGGACGTCGTCAGGTTTTCAGCTGGAAAATAATCTGGCTTCATGCAGTCTGTGTGTGAAGAGTTTGGCAGATGAAAATTCAGAAATGCTGCCAATGAGGCAAATGTTTAATCTTGGAGAAAGCTCTTCACACGAACGCAGTTGACGTAGAGGAAAGGAAACCACAAAACAACAGGGCAATAGCATTAAAGACTGGTTTACACACACCAAAAGAAGAGGAAATTCAGAGCCGACTTCCACATCCCTTCCTATAATTTATCACAACAGGATGAATTATGCAGCTGGTGTTTCCTCTATGAGACTGGAAAAAGAGCAGAAATTTCAAAATCAGATGAACACAAATGGAGTAAAATGTCTGGTTATTCTTTGCACCTTGATAGTTATCTTCCATTTAAGGTTCTTATAATATTTCTGCAACAATTAGTCTTCCTATTTCATAGCTGGGAAAAGTAAGATCCAGGCCAATAAAATAGTTCCTTCAAACACTCTGAAAATCAGAGCCACAAAATTGAATTGCAACTTTTTTTTCTCACAAACTATTATAAAAATCATTTCTGGAGAGCATGCTTTTCTCAAAAAGAAATTGTCTTTTATTTTAAAGTATTCAATCAGTCAAATAAGTCTATAGATTCTTGCACCAATAACAATATATGTTTTAAACCAAATTTTATTTCATATGTAATAATTTTTTTTAAGATTTTATTTATTTATTTGACAGAGATAGAGACAGCCAGCGAGAGAGGGAACACAAGCAGGGGGAGTGGGAGAGGAAGAAGCAGGCTCATAGCGGAAGAGCCTGATGTGGGGCTTGATCCCATAATGCCGGGATCACGCCCTGAGCCGAAGGCAGAGGCTCAACCGCTGTGCCACCCAGGCGCCCCCATATGTAATAATTTGAAAATTATTTCATGATACTTCTTTCCCTTTACCACCTCACCTTCTAATTCCAAAGAATCAATAAAATTTACAGGGCATAATCATATCTATATTCTGAGAATGACTTTTTATTCTTTTTAGTCAGACTTAGAAAATCATAAAACATTGTCCTAAATCCCTAATACAGAAAAATAGCTTAAATGGTTCAGATAAAATTCATATCTATTTAAACAAGGTATATACATGTATGTACATGTTAGGAGTTTCATTTGATTTGTTCTAAGTAATGCTTAAATTTCTACCTTGATAAATTGTGAGAGAGTTTCCTCCACGTACCCAGAGATCCTCTCTGTCTCTTTTTCTATTAAATGCGTCATCACCAAAACCTGAATTTTTTGAACCAGCCCACCAAAAGTTATACGCATAGAAACTATACTGAAGTCAGGGCTTCTGGGATCCAAGTCTGGCTTGGAGAAAGATTTATCCAGAGCAGTTACCTGCAGCATAGCTAGAAGAGAATTTGGGTAACAATCAAGGAGGGAGTCAAGAGCCTCGCCATGAGGGTATGCCAATCCGATCTGAAGGGACAAACAAGACCTCTGAAAAGAAGAGTGTAAAAGAAGGTCAAAAGGCAAGAGGAAGAGAAGGACAGAAAGCACAGAAGATCAGGAGGTGAACCCTTCCCATGCAACAGGGCCAGCCAGTGAAGAAGGAAGAACGAGGGTGAGAATATTGAGAAGATGCTGAAGTTCCCAATTGGGTGCAGCCAGATGACTGACTGTGGTGTGTGCGCGCACACACACACACACACACAACAAACAAAGACACAAATAAAAACCAGTCATACAGAAGCAAAGAGGTCCAAACAATGCTGAAAGAAAGTCAGGTAAAGGTCAATAAATGTTCACGTGAAAAAAAAATTTTTTTTAATTACAGCTGATTCTCAATGCAGAATAAAGGTAAAATAAAGACATTTTTAAAATAAGAAGAAAACCAAAAGAGTTCACCACTAGCAGACAGGCATCAAAGGAATTCTAAAGGGTGTTCTTTGGGCAAAAGGAAAGTGGTCCCAAATGGAAAGATAAAGATACAAGTAGGAATAAAGACCACTAAAAAATGGGATGTTGATTAACCTAAATGATTACTGACTGTATAAAAGAATAAGAACAGTGGTAGAGTTAAGCTCAGACTTCAGAAAAACATGGGATGCAGGGAAAAGGATAAAATCAAAGGAACTCTCAAAAAGGATGATGAAGAGTCATTCCCAGGATGGTAGCTACACTGGAAGGAGAAAGCAGTTAGCTGAGATTGGAACAAGGTGATACAAGCCCACGTTGAGGACTTTGGCACATATTTCCTTTTCATCGTGAGTTGAGAATGCCTGGCTGAGCGAGCCCAGACTTTTATCTGAGTAACTTACGGCTCTCCATTCTATGTGCCACAGCCTAAATCAGCTCAAGACATTAAGTTCACTTCCCAGAAGTGTCTGCTTTATTTGCTCCTGAGAGCTAGAGGTAAGCTTGAAAGCATAGCAGCAATGGTTAGTGTAGAAGCAAAAAATAAAGAACAACTTACTCCCCCACTAAACATTTTTTCTATTAAACATCTAGAACCTGTCCTCAACACAGTCCTGCTTACTGGCCCAATTCCAATATGCCACCCCAATGTTTTCCAGGATCCACTCTTGCCCAAAAATCTCTTACCCAAGATCTCCAAGATCTTGCCCAAAGACTTCTCCAGAGGAGAGAGATTGTAAACTTTCAGGGAAGCTAAAGCCAGATTGCAATCATACAGTTCTGTTCACTCAGCTTTTCCCAGAAGCCTCTATTTCAACATGGTAGTATTATCCTTTCCCTACACAGTTAGGTTCGTGCTTGCTACTCTTTTCCAATAATAAGCAATATATTATGTAGTGATACAATATATAACTGGTAAATCTATAAGGCGGCATAAGAGAAAATAATTTTTAAAAAAGCAGGATAATGGTTACCTCTGGGAAGCAGAGAAACGATACAACTGGGGAAAGGATCACAAAGGCTTTTAAGGTTCTGGCAATATTCTTTTTAAGATTTTATTTATTTATTTATTTATTTATTTATTTATTTATTTATTTATTTGAGAGATTGAGAGAGCACAAGCAGGGCAGGAGAGGGAGAAGCAGACTCCCTGAGATTGTGACCTGAGCTGAAAGCAGACACTTAAAATTGACTAAGCCACCCAGGCACCCCAGTTCTGGCAATATTTTTATTTCTTAATCTGAGTGATGAATAGTCATGTTCATTTTAGTAAAAATCTTTAGTTCCTATCAATTCTGTACACTGCCAAAAATAAAAGAAGAAAAGTCACATGGCTCTGTATACCTCCATTTCCTTCTCATCAACCCACATTTACAGTACCTAGTATTTCCCTGCCCTTCTCTGGAATCCTGCCACCACCATGGTCTAAACCACCCCCACCTCCTGCCTAGAATATGAAAGTTTCCTAATTTGTCTCTCTGCTTCTACCCCGACCCCCTACATTGTGTTTTTCACACAAAAGCCAGAGTGATCTTTTTAAAGTCTAAGTTGGATCTTGTCAATGCTACTCAAAACCTCCAAGGCTCCCACCCAACTCAAAGAAAACCATGGGGTCCAAGGCCCAAAATGACCTGACTCTCTGCTTTCATCTGCTGGCTCACCTCTTCCATCTCTGATCACACTAGCTTCCTCATCACTCCTGAATGCACCCAGCACACTCCCACCTCAAAAGCTGGCTTTTTCATCTCAAGATATCCATATAGCTCATTCTTCTCTTTATTCAGACTTCTGATCCATTGTTTCTTGTCAGAAAGGCTTTCCCTAACCATGTATTCTTTTAAACAATTATTCCTCTGACTTGCTTTATTTTCTTCTTAGAACTAATTAACATAGGACCCATGTAATTATTTGCTTGTTCCTTTATTATCTTTCTTTCATAACTAGAATGTAAACTCCATTAGGCCAGAAACTTTATCAGTTTTGTTCACTGTTGAATGATATCTGGTAACATAGTAGGAGTCCTTTTAATATTTGTTGAACAAATGAAGGATATTCCTTTATTTATCCACCTTAATCTAATCTCAGCCAAATTTCCCAACAAGTCCTAGTTTTACTGGATTTTCTTTTCTTTTTGGGGGTGGGGAATTGATCAGAGACCTTGATTATGATTATGGTCCTCATCATTCATTAGGCAGCATACACAAATCATTTTCTTTTCCTCTGCCTCAAACAGCAGCTGCTGCATCCAAGCCTGAAATGGAAGACACAACTAGTGGAAGGCCTTGTAGAGAAAAGCTAACAGGTGAGATCTCTGCTTATACTGGCTTAGGTGAAGGTAGAACAGGAGAAGTATCTAAGTATAATATTTTAAATACTCTCTTCTTCAAAGCTGAGGCCTGCAGGAGAGAAGCTAGCTGAAGAAGGTAGGTGAAGGCTCACAAAACTGCCCAACTCAGCAATCAATCCAAAGCTCCTTCCAGAAAAGGAGATTTATCCACAGGTTCTATTGCATTATCTGAATCTCTCCTCTGGAGGGTTTTCCTTCTCCCTTGTTGAGCGCAGTAGTAGGCATCTTTTGCAATGATCTCCAAGGCTTGTGCCAGAATGAAGATGGCTTTCTGCCTCTTGAGGACCATGTTGGGATCCACCTCCACCAAGGCCTTCACTCTCACCAGAGGCAGCCTACAGCTACCAGCCGAGGTGCACTCGTCCGATGGGGCTTTGGGCTGCGGTGCTGCTGGCTCCCCACTGGGCACCAACTCCTGCTCCCCTCGACCCCCAGGCGTCCCATTTTACAGGCCTCTGCCATCTGGCTGGAGCATGCTGCGAGGGGCCGCCCTTTATCGGACTTTCTCATTGTCCACTCAGGTTCTTAACAAATGATCACTGGAAGCAGACCGATGGCATGTCAAATAAATCACTTAGGCAAAAATTGCAAGTTCACAAAAGCAGGAGACTATAAAGATACTGGTGAGCTTTGAAAAACTCAGATCCGGATTATGTGCTTAAGAATAAAAATAAACAAAGCAAAAAAATATAATTGGAGAAAATAAATACAACTATGAGCCATGCTTGGAATGTGTAACTGACTTTAGTTTAAGTCCACACCTCTAGGGAAAGAGGCCATTTAGGTTACAGAATAGGAAAAGACATACCCTCAGCCATATTCAGCCAATAACTATATTTAAGTGACTATGAAAATAAACAGGAGGAAGGGGAAGGAAGGGTACTTGAGATTTAAATTGCAGCAAATTTTAATGCATTTAGTTGGTATCACAGATTATTGAGAACAAAGTAAATTTTAAGAAAGGATTCACAGCCATATTGGGGAAAAAAATCAAAGTTAATACTACTTCAAAATTTATTGCTACATCTGTTTTCTGTATTTTTGTTTTTTCCCCCCAGTAGAAAAGTTCATCCCTAAATTTGAATTAGTTGGCTTTTATTATATCAAAAATTTTACTTCTTAAATTCTATTGAAGACAGACAAGCAACCAAAAATGATACCATTTACTCAGGTCAACAGGTTGACAACAGGTGAAAACTTTGTTTTAAGGTTCAAGTATTTCTTGACATAATACAGCTGGTTGCAAGAGCTAATTAATACCTTGATTACTTTTCCATTACATTCCATTATTTTGACATAGGTTAGCATGTTTTAAAAATTCAGATTTTTCCATTAGGAACATAAAATTCATTACCATGATTTAGACATATTTCTTCCCCATGACATTTCTGTTCAGGATTTTTTTAATATTGACATATGAAATTTTGTATTTTAGGAAAACTAGCCAAATAATTTTTCATCTATCCCTTTATAGTGAAGATCATTTTTAGGGTTAATAAAAAGGTAACATATATATACTATTTTAAAAACAGCTCCTGGGGCGCCTGGGTGGCACAGCGGTTAAGCGTCTGCCTTCGGCTCAGGGCGTGATCCCGGCGTTATGGGATCGAGCCCCACATCCGGCTCTTCTGCTATGAGCCTGCTTCTTCCTCTCCCACTCCCCCTGCTTGTGTTCCCTCTCTCGCTGGCTGTCTCTATCTCTGTTGAATAAATAAATAAAATCTTTAAAAAATAAATAAATAAAATAAAATAAAAACAGCTCCTGGCTGCCACCGGGATCTAGTAGAGATGAGCGTCTGATTGTGAGTCAAGAGATCTTAATCCTAATCCTGCCCCTAGTAATAATAACTAGTAGCTCTATCACTTTGGAAAGTCATTTAATCTTTGTGTATCTCAGTTTTTTTCTCATCTGTAAGAGGGCTACGTAAGAACTAAAGTGAGCTCCATCTTTAAAATTATATGAGTCCATATATAGTTGTTTTGTTTGGCATGGTTTGATGTATTCCTAATCTGAATCTGTACAATTATAAATATGTATGACCCTAACAACAGAGCCCAAAATACGTGAAGCAAAAACTATCAGTACCAAAAGGAGAAATTCAACAATAAGAGTTGTAGGTTTCATTATTCCACTTTCAGAAAAGGATAGACCAACTAAACAGAAGATCAGCAAGGAAATGGAAGGCTTGAACAACATTTAGACCAACTAGATACAATGTATCTAGAAAACACTCCACCAAACAATAGCAGAACACACATTCTTCTCAAGTGCAGATGGAACATTCTCCAGAATAGGCCATGTATTAAGCCATAAAACAAGTCTCAATAAATGTAAAAGGATTGCAATTATATAAAGTATGTTCTCTCTTGGGGTGCCTGGGTGTCTCATCTGCTTTTGGCTCACGTCATGATCCCAGGGTCCTGGGATCGAGCCCCACATTGGGCTCCCTGCTCAGCAGGGAGCCTGTTTCTCCCTCTCCTTCTACTGCTCCCCCTGCTTGTGCTCTCTTGCTCTTTTTGTAAAATATATAAATAAAATCTTCAAAAAAAAAAGTATGTCCTCTGGCCATAGGGAAGTAAATCAAAAATCAATAACAAAAGGAAATTTGGCAAATTTATAAATACATGGAAATTATAAGTATATGGAAAATATGTGGCAATTACAGCACGCTCCCAATCCTTTTCAAAATCTCAGCTGCCTTTTTTGCAGAAGTTGACAAACTAAAATTCATAAAAGCCAAACAATCTTGAAAAAATATAACAAAGTTGGAGGACTCACACTTTCCAATTACAAAGCTATGAACTCACCACAAAGCTACAGTAATGAAGACATTGTGGTATTAGCATAAGGATAAACATATAGATAAATAAAATAAAGAGCCCAGAAATGAACCTGCACATTTATGCTCAATTGATTTTGACAAAGGTGCCAGGATCATTCAACAGGGGAAAGAATATGCTTTCTAACAATGGTGGGACCACTGGATATCCACATTCAAAAGAATGAAGTTGGAAACCTATCTCGCACCACATAGAAAAATTAACTCAAAATGGATCAAAGGCCCAAATGTAAGTGCTATACTATCAAAATTTCACAAGAAAACAGGGGACTAAATCTTCATGTCCTTGCATTAAGCAATGGTTTCCTAGATATGACACCAAAAGCACAAGTAACCAAAGGAAAAAATAGACAAACTGGATTTCATCAAAATTTAGAAATTTTTGCTTCAAAAGACACTATCAAAAAGTGAAAAGATAAACAACAAGGTGGGATGAAATGTTTACAAATCATACATCTGAAAGTGATCCACATTCTAAAATATATAAAGAACTCTTACCACTCAATAATACAAGGCAACCGATTTAATAAATGAGCAGCAGATTTGAATAGACATTTCCCTAAAGAATATACACAAATGACCGATTAGCACATGAAAAAATGCTCAATATCCTTAGTCATCAGAAAAATGCAAATCAAAACCACTGTAAGATAGCACTTCATAACCATCAGATGGTTATAATCAAAAAGACAGATAATAACAAATGTTGACGAGGCTGTGGAGAAATTGGAACCCTCAAACACTGGTGGTGGGAATGTAAAATAGTGCGGTTACTTTGGAAACCTATTTAGCAGTTCCTCAACAAGTTAAACATACAGGTATCATATGACTCTGCAACTCTACGCCTATGCATATATACCCAAGAGAACTGAAAATACATGTTCACACAAAGACACATGCATAAATGTTCATTACAGAATTACTTATAATAACCAAAAAGTAGAAACAACACAAATGCCCATCAACTGATGGAAGGTTAAACAAAACATGATATATCCATATATTTCGTAAAAAAAGAATGAAGTATTGATAGGTGTTATAAGTTGGGTGACCTTGAAAGAAACCAGTCACAAAAGGTCATAGATTATATAATTCCATTTAGATGAAATGTCCAGAACAGGCAAATCTGTAGTGACAGAAAGTAGATAGTGGTTGCTGAGGGCTGGGTGAGAACAGAAAATGCAGGATAACTGCTAATGGTTATTGGATGTCTTTTGGGGGAAATGAAAATGTCCTGGAATTAGATAGTGATAATAATTGCACAATGTTCCGAATATATTTGGAACTACTGAATTGTACACCTTAAAAAGGAGAATGTCATGATATGTAAACTAAACTTCAATTAAAAAAAATCCAAATCTGCAGAGTAACAAGTTGTGTAAAATGTACTGAATTCTGGGGTGTACTCTGCTGTGATATATGCAGAGTGGAGGTAAAGCAAAGAGGACAGACAGGTGGAGATACATTGCTAGAAAAAAACAACATCAATATTTTTTTCCTTTAGGCAGAAAAGTTTTCATACATCCATGACAAGGAGATTAGTGACTATATCCAGAACTGATGTAGACTGTAAAAAATGAAGTGCCTAGTACTTAGATATGTTTTTTTGTGTGGTTTTAAGCCGAAGAAATGCAAGGAGTTTCAAATCCTAGATCATAACGTTTTTTATTGAGCAAACAAAAGTCTGGGATAGTTATATTTAATTTAAAATCTATGCCCCTCCTCAATCAGGTCCTTTAGCCAAAGACATGCTGTGACATTTCCCCCTGTCCTAGTTATCATGTCTTTTTAAGCTGAAAAAAAAAGCTTGTCACCAAAAAAGGGAAAGTTAAAAAAGACTTTATATTTGAAAAGTCTCTACTTTGATTTTCAAAAAATAAAATTTCCAATAGCTTTATACTTTCANATTTAAGTTTTGGAACTTTTTGGTATATTTGAAATATTTTTAAAATATTAAAAAATTAAAAAATTTGTAAACTATTTTTAAATTATTTGATGTTAAAACATGATATATTCATCATCGTAATGGTATTTTCTCATCATGAACACATTTTATGGTTTTAAAAATTACATTAAATTAAATTTTTAATTTTGTTTTATTTTTTTATCATGACAAGTGTACTCTTTAATCTCCATCTTCTATTTCCCCCAACCCCCAACCCACCTCCCCTCCGGTAATCATCAGTTTGTTCTCTACAGTTAAGAGTCTGTTTCTTGGTTTGTCTCTCTCTCTTCTTTTTTATCCCTTTCTTCATTTGTTTTGTTTCTTAAATTCCACATATGAGTGAAATGATCGTATGGCATTTGCCTTTCTCTAACTTATTTCACTTAGCATTTCACTTTAGCTCTATCCATGTTGTTGCAAATGGCAAGATTGTTCTTTTTTATGGCTGAATTACCTCTTCATTATCTAATTAATCTATTGATGGACACTTGGACTGCTTCCATAGTTTGGCTATTACAAATAGTGCTGCAATAAACATAGGGGTGCGTGTATTCCTTTGAATTAGTGTTTTTGTATTTGGGGGCAAATAGTAGTATGATTCCTTGACCACAGGATAATTTTATTTTTAGTTTTCAAAGGACTGGCCATAGTGTTTTCCAGAGTGACTGCATCAATTTGCACTCCCACCAACAATGCAAGAGGGTTTCTTTTTCTCCACATCTTTGTCAATGCTTTTGTTTCTTATGTTTTTTATTTTAGCCCTTCTGACAGGTATGAGGTGATATCTCATGTAGTTTTGATTTGCATTTCTCTGATAATGTGTGATGTTGAGCATCCTTTCATGTGTCTGTTGGCCATCTGTATGTTTGTTTGAAGAAATGTCTGTTCATGTCTTCTGCTTTCTTTTTAATTGGATTATTTATTTTTTGGGTATTAAGTTGTACCAGTTCTTTATATATTTTGGATACTAATCCTTTATCAGATATGTCATTTGCAAATAGCTTCTCCCATTCAGTACATTGCCTTTTACTTTTGTTGATCATTTTCTTCATTGTGCAGAAACTTTTTATTTGATATAACATAATATTATGAAAACCTATATGCCAACAAACTGGACCACTTAGAAGAAATGGATAAATTCCTAGAAAGATATAACCTACCAAAACTAAAACAGGAAGAAATAGAAAATTTGAACAGACCCATTACCAGCAATGAAATTGAATCAGTAATCAAAAAACTCCTAAAAAACAAAAGTCTAGGACCAGGTGGCTTCACAGGTGAATTCTACCAAACACTTAAGGAAGAGTTAATACCCATTCTGCCCAAACTATTCCAAAAAAATACAAGAGGAAGGAAAACTTCCAAATTCATTCTATGAGGCCAGTATCACCCTGATACCAAAACCAGATAAAGACACCACAAAAAAAGAGAACTGCAGGCCAGTATCTCTCACGAATATAGATGCAAAAATCCTCAACAAAATATTAGCAAAAACTGAATCCAACAATATATTTTAAAAGTCATACACCATGATCAAGTGGGATTTATTCCCAGGATGCAAGGGTGGTTCAATATTCACAAAATAATCAACATGATACATCACATCAATAAAAGAAAGGATAAAAATCACATGATCATTTCAATGGACACAGCAAAAGCATTTGACAAAGTACGAAATACATTCATAATAAAAATCCTCTACAAAGTAGGTCTAGAGTGAACATACCTCAACATAATAAAGGCCCAGAGCCAACATCATACTTAATGGTAAGAAAAACGGAGACCTTTTCCCCTAAGGTCAGGAACAAGACAAGGATGTCCACTCTCACTACTATTATTCAACATAGTGCTGGAAGTCTAGCTATAGCAATTGGACAACATAAAGAAATAAAACGCATCCAGATTAGTAGGGAAGGAATAAAACTCTCACTATATGCAGATGACATGAGCCTATATGTAAAAACCCTAAAGACTCCACCAAAAAACTACTAGAGCTGATAAATCAATTCAGTAAAGTCATAGAATACAAAATCAATGTACAAAATCAATCTGTTGCATTCCTATACTCTAATAGTGAAACAGCAGAATGTGAAATTAAGAAAACAATCCCATCTGCAACTGCACCAAAATGAATAAAATGTCTAGTAATAAACTTAATCAAAGAGGTGAAAGACTTATGATCTGAAAATAATATAACACTGATGAAAGAAATTCAAGAGGACACAAAGAAATGCAAAGACATTCCATGCTCTTGGGTTGGAAGGAGAAATATTGTTAAAATGTCTATACTACCCAAAGCAATTTACAGATTTAATGCAATCCCTATTTAAATACTAATAGCATTTGTCACAGAAGTAGAACAAATAATCCTGGGGCACCTGCGTGGCTCAGTCATTAAGTGTCTGCCTTTGGCTCAGGGCGTGATCCCAGAGTCCTGGGATCGAGCCCCACATTGGGCTCCTCCGCTGGGAGCCTGCTTCTCCCTCTCTCACTCCCCCTGCTTGTGTTCCTTCTCTCACTGGCTGTCTCTCACTCTGTCAAATAAATAAAATCTTAAAAAAAAAAAAGAACAAACAATCCTAGAATTTGTATGCAACCACAAAAGACCTCAATTATCCAAAGCCATCTTATAGAAAAACAAAACTGGACATATCATAATTCCAGACTTCAAGTTATATTACAAAGTGGTAGTAATTAAAACAGTATGGTACTGGGAAAAATATAGACACATAGAGCAATGAAATAGAACCAAAAATCCAGAGATAAACCCACAATTATATGGCCAATTAATCTTTGACAAAGGAGGAATGAATATCCAACGGGAAAGGACAGTCTCTTCAACAAAAGGTGTTGGGGAAACTGAACAGCCACATGCAAAAGAATGAAACTGGACCACTTGCTTACACCATACACAAAAATAACTCAAAATGGATTACCGAAATGTGATACCTGAAACCATAAAAATCCTTGAAGAGGGGCTCCTGGGTGGCGCAGTCGTTAGGCTCAGGGCGTGATCCCGTTGTTCTGGGATCGAGCCCCACATCAGGCTTCATCGGTAGGAGCCTGCTTCTTCCTCTCCCACTCCCCCTACTTGTGTTCCCTCTCTTGCTGGCTGTCTCTGTCAAATAAATAATAAAATCTTTAAAAAAAAAAAATCCTTGAAGAGCGGATAGGCGGTATTTCTCTGCATCAGCTGTAGCAACATTTTTCTAGATCTGTCACCTGAGGCAAGGGAAATAAGAGCGAAAATAAACTACTGGGAATGCTTAATTTTATCTTAAAATTTTTTCTGGATGTAATTAATAATTAATAAGTACTACTATAAGCTGGCACACAGTCCTTAAAATACAGTCAATCAGTCATGAAACATTTTTGGGGGACCTACCATGCACCATGAACCAAGTGCTATGAAACAAAGTGCTCATGAGACAAAGATAAATAAGACAATGTGTCTGTCCTCAAAAAGCTCTTGGCTTGATGGCTAATTCAGACCACTGAATGAATAATCCAAATACAATTTAGTAAGGGCTGTGAGAGATATATGCACAGGAAGGGAGTGAAAAACAAAATCAGTCACATGTACTCCCCAATTCTCCCTGATGAGTTAACACTGGATACATCAACCCAGTGGGGAAGGGAAGGAGAAGACAACAAAAAAGTTTATTTTATCTACTATAGGGACATAACTCACTGAATGTAGGCCACAATACATACAATTTTTCCCTCTGTAATTTTTAAAACTTAATTTTATACAGTTATTTCAATCAAATTCACTTAGCCAACTATGACATTTCTGCACACTTGTACTAAGGAAACTTTCATGGCTAACATTTATTTTTTACTACATGGAAGTCATTGTGCACGGATTATTTCATTAAATCTTCATAACATCCTGGGAGATAGGTGCTGTTATCATCCCCATTTTACAGAGGAGAAGAATAACTAGAAAACTTAGAGTAACTAGAAAATTTGTCCAGGTTTGCAATTCCAATTAAACAGAGCCTTTAACCATCTGTTCATGCTACATCAATGTCAGTTATTTAAGAGGAAAATAAAGGATCCATAGACCGTCTGTTAGCACAGAGAATATTTTCATCATGATGTTTGAAATTCCATCCAATTTTTAAGATGAAAAAAGCCCTTGAAATTATTTGGCTTATTATATCTTAGTAACAGAGTGCTTGTATGTTTAATCTTTAACTCTGCAAAGTGTGCAAAGAGAAACCAATCTAATAGCATTCATTTTCCGTGATCGAACAACTGGATTTGGTTCTGGTCAATTAAAATGCTCTGCCCAGGACTCTCAAGAGGATGGTGATTGATGTTAAGAAAGAGCCCTTATTGAGACCTACTGGCTGCTTTATAAAGAAAACTCACAAGGATCCCATTCCTTAGTGCTGTTTGGACTAAGGGGACACAGTGCCATTGGCAACCAGCAGGGTGTTAGAAAAAAAAAAACAAAAAGAAAGGCATGTATTGTTTAATAGAGATCAGCTGCTCAAGAGACACTTATCAGAACCCCTTTGTTCCCAAGGCTGGGAGGATCTGCCGCAGACTCACCAAACAACAAGGACTACAAGCAGCATCGCACAGATGAAAAACACATCAGAAACTACCCAGGAGCCCAAGGGCCCAGGGAGATAGCCCAAGAATCGAGCAGGAGTGCAGAAAGGATGAGTGCAGAAAGGATGACTATCCAGCTCTCCAACGTTGCATGATGCCAGACTCCTGGGACAACAGGGGCTGAGGCGTCAGGGCTGCCAAAAGACACAGAACTGTTGCCATCTGATGAGGCCTGAAGAAAAGGGCTGCATGGCTGTATTTTTACTGTTTTAATGGGCTTTAGCTCAGGCCTGGGCTAAATGGGCTCCTGTGTTTCTTAGTGACCCAGCAACCTGACGGACTGCACACCCACAGGGACCCTTCCCATCCCATGAAGTGTGCAAACAAATTTGGTTGATTCTCCTCCAGAGAGATCTTGGCAATCACACAGCAGGTTGTGCCTCCCACACAAAAGCATTTCCTTGTATTCCAGTGACCTGCACTTCGACCCCTTGCTCCCACCTCTGCTTGCCTTCCTCAGACACTGTGTTACGTATGACATTGCTTTGTGGGCTCAGAAGACATTCTTTATTATTTGACTGAGGTTATGGGTCACCATAATGACAGTGACAGTCCTCAAAGAGGCCAGGCCAAGGCTGGGGGGGGCATCCAACTCCCTGCCAATTCACTTCATTGGAAACAATGCATAAAGCAGAAATTCTAACTGGGTGTCCTGGCTTTGAAGCTTACTTAGTTTCTCTCTTTTCCCTTTTATAAACACAAATTAAACAGAAGGCTAATTTCGCTAGTTTCAGAAGACAACATTCAAACGGTAACTTACCTAAACAAAGTGACCTATCTATTCACAGGGACAACTACACAACTATAAAAAGCATAAAAGCACTCTGTCTGAAAATGCATACGGCATTGTAAGTTACAAGTTGAACTAAATGTTTAGTTTACATTCTCTATTTAAAATGCTGAAACCAGGGCACCTGGGTGGCTCAGTCCTTAAGCGTCTGCCTTTGGCTCAGGGCATGATCCTGGCGTTCTGGGATCGAGCCCCACATCAGGCTCCTCTGCTATGAGCCTGCTTCTTCCTCTCCCACTCCCCCTGCTTGTGTTCCCTCTCTCGCTGGCTGTCTCTCTCTCTGTTGAAAGAATAAATAAAATCTTTAAAAACATAAATAAATAAATAAATAAAATAAAATGCCGAAACCTACCAGGGGTACCTAAGGTCAGAATTTTAGGCGTTTAGTTGTATGCCACATTTCAGAAAATGATGCTTTGTATATTCAACAATCTCAGAGACAATAGCCTCCCAAGTTTGGGGTTTCGTATAAAGACCGCTCTTCTGCAGTGGCTTAGGATTCCATGTGGTTGTGATATTTCCAGAATGAAGGACTAAGTCAATCCTGATGAAATTTTGAAAGATGCCACCACGTCTAAATGTTTCAAAGCCAACACTTCAACTGCTAAATCATTCCCTCTGTTTTAAAGGAGTGATTATTTGATTGGCAATGGGGGTGGAGAAAAACCCTTCATCAGTAATACAGATGGGCACATCATCTCCATGATTACATATGAAAGAGGATAGGATCTGGGGAAAACCTCCTGATTCATTCAGACACACAAATCATCCAAAGGAGGGGGTTACCCCATTTTCTCTTGAACTCTAGTAGGAAATTTCCCATGCCATAATTGTATTTGGTATAGCACAATGATCAAAGTCAATAAATTCCTCCATCTATCCCCATTCAGGGAAACCATATGGCATTACTAGGAGAGTCACATGCAAGGCCGGTTTGTCATATTCATGATTGAATACCCATGGGGAAAAGGAACACGGAAGGGAGCAAAAGCATTTAGGACTAAAGCATGAACTCCAAGAGACACACGGATATATACTCTACTTCTTAAGATCTCAAGTGGCAGGTCTGTAAAGAAAACATACTACAATATGATCATGAAAAAAAAAGAGGACGGATTCCCGGAAACAATAGGTGATTTCACTGGCAGCTGTGCACATAGAACCACTGAGGTCTAGGTCAGAAGTTAGCACTTCTAGAAGGGAAGTATGTCCATTCTAAAGTCTATTGATTATCAGACAGTCTTATTTTCTAGTGCTCTGTTTGGTTACAAGGAAACTTACCATTTAGTAAAAAAAAAGGATATAGCATTTTCTCCCCTTTCAGATTGGGTGAAGATTATTAGAAAATCTGGTAATTCCCAGAACTGGTATAGATACAAAGAAATAGAAACTAGGAGTGAATAAATTAAGATTTCGAAAATGCCATTTGACCATATTCAGCAAAAATTTTAATTTGCCTAAAAAAATAAGATAAAATGAAAATAAAAATTTAATTTGCCTCAACAGTGGCCCCACCATTATATGGCTAGGAATTTATCTTCCAGAGCAGGCACAAGATACAAAAACATATGCCCACGAAAATCCATTGCAGCCTGTTTTATTCTAGCATCAGTAAAGAAATCTGAATATCTAATAGTAGAGAAATGGCAAAATGAATTTAGAGTAATCCATTCAATAGAAGAGTAAGAAGAAAGGATAAGGTAAACCTATTTCAGTGTCCAAGATTTTTTTTAAGTCATAGAATATGAGTCCTCACGGAAAGAAAGGGAGTGAGAAGGGAAGGGAAGAGAAGAATCAAAAAGAAAAGAAACAGAAACTGTTCAGTACTATGCCCCAAGTATGAATTTGAAGAAAGAATTTTTAGTTTTTCATCTTATACCTTTTTGTTCTATTTAATATTTTTCTTTTAAATAAGAATGTAAACATATAATTTTTAAAACTAACTTGTGAAATGTCATCTGTTGCTCAAATTTTTCTTTTTCTTAATGAAACGTTATTGAAGTACAATGTATATATAATAAAATTCACTGACTTTAAGTCAACAATTCAAAGCATCATAACAAATGTATACAGTCTTGTAGAAACTGTCATAATCATGGTATAGAATATTTCCATCACTCCTAAAATTTGCTCCTACCCCTTTGCTACTAATTTCATAACCCTATCCCTGGTCCTGGAGACAACTGATCTGTTTTCTATTGCTAGTGTTGCTTTTGCTCGAATTTCATGTACCATAATCATACAAGAAAATCATATAAAATTTTGCATCTGGCTTTTTTTACTTAGCATAATACTTTTAAGATTCATCTATTTGTTGTATGTGTAAGTAGTCTGTTCCTTTTTACTGCTGAGTAATATTTCGTTGTGTGGATACACCACAATTTGTAAATCTATTCACCAACTGATAAGACATTTGGGTTCATTCTGATTGTTGACTATTACAAATAAAGCTATTCTGAGTATTCAACTACAAGTCTTTCTGTGGACATTTGTTTTCATTTTTCCTTGATAAGTACCTAGGAGTGGAATTACTGAAATATGTTTTTCATTGATTTTTCCCTATTTTCCTCTTTTTTCTTTCGTTTATTTCTGCTTTTTTATTATTTCCTTCCTCTGCTTACTCTGTGTTTAATTTTCTCATCTTTTTCTAGTTTCTTAAGGTGGAAGCTTAGATCATGGATTTGAGAACTCTCTCCCATCCGTAATAGAAATTAATGCTTTAAGTTTCCATTTTAAGCACTGCCTTCACTGCATCCCACATGTGTTGGTATACTGTGTCTTCATTTTTTTTTCAGTTCAAAATAATTTCTAGCTTTCTTTGTAATTTTTCCCTTGGCCCATGTTTTGTTGTTTTTAATTGTGTTGTTTAATTTCCAAATCTGAAAATTCCTCAAATAGATATTCTTCTTGTATTGATTTCTATTTAAAGCCATTGTGAATACAGAACGCACTTTTTATAATTTCAATTTTTTTTAACTTATTGGGATTTGGTTTATGGCCCAGAATATGATCTACCTTGGTGAAGGACTTGAAGCACTTGAAAGGAATATTTATTCTGCTATTGTTGAGTGAATTGTTCTATAAGCGTCAATTAGGTCAATTTGGCTGATAGTGTTGTTTAGTCCTCTTTTCCTCACTAATTTTTCTGTCTACTCGATCAACAAAAAGAACTATTAAAATCTACAACTATAATTGTGAGTTTGTGAGTTTGTAATTTCTATCAGATGCATTTCATATATTTTGAAATTCTTTTATTACATGTAATAAAATTTAGGCTTGTTAAGTCCTCTTGATGGACTTACCTCTTCATCATTATGAAATGTCCCTACTTATCCTGGTATATTACTTATTCTGAAATTTACTTTGATACTAATATAGCAAGTCTAACTTTCTTTTGCATAGAGTATCTATTTCCTTTTTATTTTTATATATTTTTAAAAGATTTTATTTATTTATTTGAGAGAGAGAACAAGTGGAAGGGGCAGAAGGAGAAGAGACTCCCCGATGCAGGACTTGATCCCAGGACCGTGGGATCATGACCCGAGCTGAGATCAAGAGTTGGACGCTTAACCTACTGAGACATCCAGGCACCCCATCTGTGTCTTTATATTTAAAGTAGGTTTCTTTATAGATTTTGGATACTAGCCCTTTATCTGGTAAGTCATTTGCAAATGTCTTCTCCCATTCTGTAAGTTGGCTCTAGTTTTGTCGACTGTTTCCATTGCTGCGCAGAAGTTTTTTATCTTGATGAGGTCCCAATAGTTCATTTTTCCTTTTGTTTCACTTGCCTTTGGAAATGTGTCTTGCAGGAAGTTGCTGCGTCCAAAGTCAAAGAGGTTGCTGCCTATGTTCTCTAGGATTTTGATGGATTCCTGTCTCACATTTAAGTCTTTCATTCATTTTGAGTTTATCCAATGTTCATAGCAGCAGTGTCCACAATAGCCAAGTGTCCACAATAGCCAAGGAACTGAGATGTCCTTCACCAAATGAATGGATGAAGAAGAGGTGGTTTATATGTACAATGGAATATTACTCAGCCATCAGAAAGGATGAATACCTACCATTTACATCGATGTGGACGGAACTGGAGGGTATTATGCCAAGTGAAATAAGTCAATCAGAGAAAAGATAATTATCATATGGTTTCACTCATATGTGGAATATAATAGTGCAGAGGATTATAAGGGAAAGGAGGGAAAACTGAATGGGAAGAAATCAGAGAGGGACACAAACCATGAGAGGCTCTTGACTCTGGGAAATGAACTGAGAGTTGTGGAAGGGGAGGTGGGTAGGGGGATGGGGTAACTGGGTGATAGGCATTAAGGAGGCTCATCACATGTGATGTGATGAGCACTGGGTGTTAAATGCAACTCATGAATCACTGAACACTACATCTGAAACNACTGATAAGACATTTGGGTTCATTCTGATTGTTGACTATTACAAATAAAGCTATTCTGAGTATTCAACTACAAGTCTTTCTGTGGACATTTGTTTTCATTTTTCCTTGATAAGTACCTAGGAGTGGAATTACTGAAATATGTTTTTCATTGATTTTTCCCTATTTTCCTCTTTTTTCTTTCGTTTATTTCTGCTTTTTTATTATTTCCTTCCTCTGCTTACTCTGTGTTTAATTTTTCTCATCTTTTTCTAGTTTCTTAAGGTGGAAGCTTAGATCATGGATTTGAGAACTCTCTCCCATCCGTAATAGAAATTAATGCTTTAAGTTTCCATTTTAAGCACTGCCTTCACTGCATCCCACATGTGTTGGTATACTGTGTCTTCATTTTTTTTTCAGTTCAAAATAATTTCTAGCTTTCTTTGTAATTTTTCCCTTGGCCCATGTTTTGTTGTTTTTAATTGTGTTGTTTAATTTCCAAATCTGAAAATTCCTCAAATAGATATTCTTCTTGTATTGATTTCTATTTAAAGCCATTGTGAATACAGAACGCACTTTTTATAATTTCAATTTTTTTTAACTTATTGGGATTTGGTTTATGGCCCAGAATATGATCTACCTTGGTGAAGGACTTGAAGCACTTGAAAGGAATATTTATTCTGCTATTGTTGAGTGAATTGTTCTATAAGCGTCAATTAGGTCAATTTGGCTGATAGTGTTGTTTAGTCCTCTTTTCCTCACTAATTTTTCTGTCTACTCGATCAACAAAAAGAACTATTAAAATCTACAACTATAATTGTGAGTTTGTGAGTTTGTAATTTCTATCAGATGCATTTCATATATTTTGAAATTCTTTTATTACATGTAATAAAATTTAGGCTTGTTAAGTCCTCTTGATGGACTTACCTCTTCATCATTATGAAATGTCCCTACTTATCCTGGTATATTACTTATTCTGAAATTTACTTTGATACTAATATAGCAAGTCTAACTTTCTTTTGCATAGAGTATCTATTTCCTTTTTATTTTTATATATTTTTAAAAGATTTTATTTATTTATTTGAGAGAGAGAACAAGTGGAAGGGGCAGAAGGAGAAGAGACTCCCCGATGCAGGACTTGATCCCAGGACCGTGGGATCATGACCCGAGCTGAGATCAAGAGTTGGACGCTTAACCTACTGAGACATCCAGGCACCCCATCTGTGTCTTTATATTTAAAGTAGGTTTCTTTATAGATTTTGGATACTAGCCCTTTATCTGGTAAGTCATTTGCAAATGTCTTCTCCCATTCTGTAAGTTGGCTCTAGTTTTGTCGACTGTTTCCATTGCTGCGCAGAAGTTTTTTATCTTGATGAGGTCCCAATAGTTCATTTTTCCTTTTGTTTCACTTGCCTTTGGAAATGTGTCTTGCAGGAAGTTGCTGCGTCCAAAGTCAAAGAGGTTGCTGCCTATGTTCTCTAGGATTTTGATGGATTCCTGTCTCACATTTAAGTCTTTCATTCATTTTGAGTTTATCCAATGTTCATAGCAGCAGTGTCCACAATAGCCAAGTGTCCACAATAGCCAAGGAACTGAGATGTCCTTCACCAAATGAATGGATGAAGAAGAGGTGGTTTATATGTACAATGGAATATTACTCAGCCATCAGAAAGGATGAATACCTACCATTTACATCGATGTGGACGGAACTGGAGGGTATTATGCCAAGTGAAATAAGTCAATCAGAGAAAAGATAATTATCATATGGTTTCACTCATATGTGGAATATAATAGTGCAGAGGATTATAAGGGAAAGGAGGGAAAACTGAATGGGAAGAAATCAGAGAGGGACACAAACCATGAGAGGCTCTTGACTCTGGGAAATGAACTGAGAGTTGTGGAAGGGGAGGTGGGTAGGGGGATGGGGTAACTGGGTGATAGGCATTAAGGAGGCTCATCACATGTGATGTGATGAGCACTGGGTGTTAAATGCAACTCATGAATCACTGAACACTACATCTGAAACTAATGATGTTGGCTAATTGAATTTAAATTTAAATTTAAATAAATAAATAAATAAATAAATAAATAAATAAATAAAGTAGGTTTCTTATAGATGGCATACAGTTGAGTCTTACTTTTTTTAATCCAAAATGACAACATTTGACTTTTAATTGAAATATGTAGACCTACACTGTGAAATATGTTTGACATTAGCCATATGCGGCTATTAAGCACTTGAAATGTGGCTACTATAAACTGACATGTGCTTTAAGTATAAAATACAAGATTTTGAAGACTTAGTCTTATATGAAAACAAAATAGAAAGTATCTTAATATTTATCTGATGACATATTGAAATGATAATGTTTTGTATATTTGGATTAAATAAGTTATTAAAATTAATTTCACATGTTTTTATTCTTTATGTGACTAACAAAAAAATTTAAATTATATATGTGGCTCATATTGTATTTCCATTTAACAAAGCTAGTTTAAACAATTTACATTTAATATCATTGCCAATGCATTTGGGTTTAAATCTACTACATGAATTTTTTAAGACTTAATTTTTTAGGTTCACAGCAAATATGAGGAGAAAGTTCAGAGATTTCCCATATATCCCCTGCCTCCATACTTGCATGTATAGCCTCCTCCATTATCACCATTACTCACTAGAATGGTACATTTGTTCCAGCTGATGAACTTACACTGATGCATCATAATCGCCCAAAGCCTATAGCTTAGCTGAGAGTTCAGTCTTGGTATTATACATTCTGTAGGTTTGGACAATAATATAATAACATGTATCCATCATTATGGTATCATATAGAATATTTTCACTGCCCTAAAAAGGCTCTGTTCTCTGCCTATTCATCTCTCTTCAACACTATCCCCTGGAAACCACCGATCATTTTACTGTATCCATAGTTTTGCTTTTTCCAAAATGGAATATAGTTGGACTCATACAGTATGTAGCCTTTTCAGATTAGCTTCCTTCCATGTCTTTTCATGACTTGATAGCTCATTTCTTTTCAGATCTGAATAATATACTGTTTCTAGATGTACCACAGTTTATCCATTCACCTACTGAAGAATGTCTTGGTTGCTTTCAAGTTTGGGCAAGTATAAATAAAGCTGCTATAACCATCATGTGCAGATTTTTGTGCAGACTTAAGTTTTGAACCCCTTAGGGTAATTATGAAGAGCGTGATTGCTGGATCATATGGTAAGAGTATGTTTAGTTTTGTAAGAAACCACCAAACTGTCTTCCAAAGTGGTGGCACTATTTTGTGTTCCTATCAGCAATAAATGAGAAGTTCCCGTTGTTCCAGATCCTCTCCAGCATTTGCTGTTTTCAATGTTGCAGATTTTGGTCATTCTAATAGGTGTGCAGTAGTATCTCTTTGTTCTAATGTGCATTTCCCTGATGCCATAAGTTGTGAAGCACCTGTTCATACGCCTGTTTGCCATCTGTTTAGTGAGGTACCTATTAAGGTCTTTAGGCCATTTTTTAATCTGGTTGATAATTTTCTGTTCGTTGAATTTTAAAGTTCTTCTGTATTTGGGATAATAGTCCTTCATCAGATGTGTCTTTTGGAAATATTTTTTCCCAGTCTGTGACTTGTCTTTTCATATTCTTGACATTGTCTGTCACAGAGCAGAAGCTTTTAATTTTAATGAAGTCCAACTTACCAGTTATTTCTTTTGTACATCATGCTTTTGGTGTTATATCTAAAAAGGTCATCTAGGTTTTCTACTATGTTATATTCTAGGAGTTCTATAGTTTCTTGTTTTATATGTAGGCCTATGATCCATTTTGAGTTAATTTTTGTGAAGGGTGTAAGGTCTGTGTTTAGATTCATTTTTCTGCATGTAGATGTCCAATTGTTCCAGTACCATTTGCTGAAGAGACTATCTTTGCTCCATTGTATTTCCTTTGCTCCTTTGTTGAAAATCAGTTAGCTATATTTATGTGGATCTATCTCTGGGCTTTCTATCTATATTCTGTGCCTTTGAGATATTTGTCTATTCCTTTGCTAATACCTGTCTTGATTACTCTGGCTTTATAGTAAGTCTTGAAGTTGTTCTTCTCCATCAATATTGTTTTGGCTATTATGGGTCTTTTTCCTCTCCATATAAACTTTAGAAGCATTTGTCAATATCCACAGAATAACTTCCAGGGATTTTGATTGGGAGTCAATTGAACCTGTAGATCAGATTTAAGGAGAACTGCTATCTTCACAATATTTCGTTTTCCTCTTCATAAGCATGGAGTAGCTCTCCATTTATTTAGTTTTTCTTTGATTCATTCATCAGAGTTTTATAATTTTCCTCATATAGATCATATACATATTTTGTTATCATTTATAACACAGTTGTTAACTATTTTTTATACCTAAATTATACTTTGGTGGGTGCTAAAACAAATGCTATTGTGCTTTTAATTTCAAATTTCATTTGCCCATTGCTGGCATATGGGAAAATAATCAACTTTTGTATATTAACCTTGTATCCTGCAACCTTGTTGTAATTGCTTATAGCGTTGGGTGTTTTTGTCCATTCTTTGGATTTTCTACATGGATGACATATAATTTGTGAACAAAGTTTTATTTATTCTTTCCCAACCTGTATACATTTTGTTTCCTTTTCTTTCTTTATTGCATTAGGCAGGATATCTAGTACAACGTCGCAAAGAGGTAGTAAAAAGGAGACATATTTGCCTTGTCCCTGATCTTAGTGAGAAAGCTTCTAGTTTCTCACTATTAAATACGATATCAACTATAGGTTTTTTGCAGATATTCTTTATCAAGCTGAGAAAGTTTCCATCTATTCCTAGTTTACAAAGAGTTTTTACCATGAATGGGTTATTTTATTAATATTTCTTTTCTTTTTTGTCCCATCTGTTTTTTATTCTTTTTTTCTATGTCTTTAACTGCTTCCTTTTGGATTCCCTGAAGATTAATTTACTTCATTTTATGTCCACTATTGGCTTAATAACTATACCAATTTGTTTCACTTTTTTAGTGGTTCCTCTAGAGTTTGCACTATATATCTTTAGTTTATCACAATCTACCTTCAAATAATATTAATTACTTTTTACATATTATAAGAACCTCACAATAGTGTTCTTCTATTTGCCTCCTCTTATCCATTGTACTTTTGCTACACTTTTTACTTTTATATGTTACAAATTTCATACTATATTAATTCTTTTTTATTTAAACAGATCATTATCTTTTTTAAATGTCCATATCCCTTTTTTTCAGTATAATTCTACTTCCAGAAAGCTATCCTAAAGACTTAATAAACATGCATTCCAAGGAGATTCAATGGAACAGTATTCATTAAAGTGAAAATATGACAACAACCTAAATGATCTATAGGAAGGGAAATGTTAAATTACTGTATTTCCGTACAATGGAATATTAGAGAGCTCTTAATTTACATTTAAAGACATTTAAGGACACAGAAAATGCTCACACTTTTTTTAAGTAAAAAGAGAGCAGAAATCTGAAGATTCAGTCATTGAAACTGATAATACTTGAAAGAGAGACAGACAGGGACTGGGATAGAGATAAACAGGGAGATAGAATGATGCAAGAATACCACAAAATGCTTATCTATAACTGGTTATGTAATTCTAACTGTTTTTCCTAATCAATTTTTACTCTTAAACTAAAGAAATATGTTTCATGGAAGATGCAGATTCTAGAATATCCAAAAATGCTAATGAATTTTAAATCCATTGAATGCTTTTTTTTTTTTTTTTCTGTGCAAAGTTTACTTTCTAAATTGTTATTTTCAGGGGTGTTTTTAGTTCTTACAAGCTCTGAGATAAATATTTGCATACCTATCCACTAGTCATAAAAGATAATGAACTTTTGGGGTGCCTGGGTGGCTCAGTCGGTTAAGTGTCTGCCTTCAGCTCAGCTCATGATCCCAGGGTGCTGGAATCGAGGCCCACATCAGGCTCCCTGCTCAGTGGGGGTCTGCTTCTTTCTCTCTCTCTCCATACCCCTCCCTTAGCCCCTGCCCCTGCTCTCTCTCTCAAATAAATAAATAAATCTTAAAAAAAAGATAATGAGATTTTTTGTTCATTAAAGTTCATTACCTTTTAAAGAGATTTAAATAAAAATTGTCCTTTTTTTTTTACCCACATAGCGATCATTTTCAGAACGATTCGTTTCTTTATGTACATCTAGATTTTTATATGGATTTTCCTTCTGCCTGAAACACTTCCTTGAATATTTCTTATAGTGTAGATCTGCTGTTAATTACATCTTTCAGAATTCATATGTCTGAAAAGGCTTTATTTCACCTTTGTCTTTGAGTGATCTTCCATTAGGGAAGGAATTCTAAGTTGACTATTTTTTTCTTTTGAAAAAGTTAAAGATGTTGTTTCATTGTCTCCTGGCTTGCAAATCAGTTGTCACCCTTATCTTTGTTCTTCTGTATTTAAGAGGTCTTTTCCCCATGATCTACTTCTAATAATTTCTCTTCATTGTTAGTTTTGAGTAATTTTAGTGTTATACTCTACCCTGGTGTGTTTTTCTTCATATTTCTTCTGCTTGCAATTCATTTAGCTTCTTGCATCTATGTATTTATAGTTCTCATCAAATTTAGAAATTTTTCAATGATTATTATTTTAAATATTTTTCTACTATCTCTTTTTTTGGGAGTCTGATTATACGTATGTTAAATGGCTTGGTATTGTCTTACACTGTGTCCCATGGGTGACTAATGCTTTGTTCACTTTTTCTTAGCTTTTTTCTTTCTGTGTTTTATTTTGGATAGAATCTATTGTTATGTCTTGGAATCACTATTCTTTTCTTCTGCAGCATCTAACATGGTATTAATTATTTTCATTGTACTTTTCATTTCAGATTTTGTATTTTCAACTACAGAAAATCCACTTTGTCTTTTTTTAAATCATCTGTTTCCTCCCCTCATTGTGTTAATATTGTTCTTTATTGGGGCACCTGGGTGGCACAGCGGTTAAGCGTCTGCCTTCGGCTCAGGGCGTGATCCCAGCGTTATGGGATCGAGCCCCACATCAGGCTCCTCTGCTATGAGCCTGCTTCTTCCTCTCCCACTCCCCCTGCTTATGTTCCCTCTCTCGCTAGCTGTCTCTATCTCTGTCAAATAAATAAATAAAATCTTTAAAAAAATATATTGTTCTTTATCTTTTTAAATGTCAAGAGTATATTTATAATTGCTGTTTTACCACCTTACCTGATAAGTCTAACTCCTGGTTCGTTTCTGAATTTGTTTTTAGTGACTGAATTCTCCTTCTTATAAGTTATACTTTTCTGTTTCTTTGAATGTTTGATAATGTTTTTGTTTATATGATAGACCTGGTAAATAGTATGTTTTTGGTTGTTGGATTTTGTTATATTCTTTTAATATTGTGCAGCTTTTTCTGGGACACAGTTTAATTGTTGGTAATCAGTTTGATTTTATCAATGTTTGCATTAAAATGTTTTAGCATAAATCCAGAGGATCCTTTAGTCTATAGCTAATATAGTGAAAGTCTTGAGGGAACCCTCCCTTCCCAGTAATCTCTGGAATCCTTTCTCCCTCTGTAGTTTCCTCTTTCCGAGTATGTTCCTCTGCAATTCTAGCCACTTTGCCTCCCTGAACTAAAAACTCTGTCCTCTTAATCCAGTAAATCAGTAAATGATCCAGGCTCTATAAGAGTTCCCGTCAGTGGGCTGTAGCCTGGAAACTCTCCCGAGCACTAAACCATGAAAATCATAATTTGTTCATAGTTTCCCTTCTCTCAAGAATCATTCCCTTGAGCTGTCTGTTGACCACGTCTGAAAACCATTGCCTCATATATTTTCTCTGGTTTTCTATTGTTTAAGGTAGACTGCATAACCAGTTTCTTACTCTATAATGGCCTATACAAAGATCTGTAATTTAGAAATAATAGGAATACAAAACACAGATAACATCAAAATTATCTGAATATATTTAATTTACTTTTTGAGACTTCAAAATCTTAGGTTGCCCTCTGGTCATCTTTTCTAAGACTCAGCTATCATATATTGCAGTTCTGTAGAATGACACTGAAGTATATAAACTTCTGAGAGATAATATTACATCTTTTCTTCACCTGACATCTCACTGTCATCCTGGATGAAGCCAATATGTACAAACAACTGCTGCAACTCTATTTTCACAATTCTCTAAAGTGTTGATTATTTTATGCTTGCCTATCAGATCCAAATTTTGTGCTTCTCTGCTTCTTTCTGACTTCTGGTTAGGTTTAACCAATAGCAGGTCCTGGCAAGAAATCCATGGGTAGGAGGAGACAGTGATCCCATCTGCCCACATTCTTTTTCAGCCAAGGTTTTGGCAAGAGCTGCATCCATCTAGGTATGGCCAGAGCTCCTAGAAGCAATCCCTCTCCCATGGCTACAAAACCAGCCAGATTCTAGTAACACCACTCCCTTTCCTTGGGTCTTCAGGTCTAAGAATGAAAATGGCTTAGCTTTCTGTCACTGCTAATTCCTGAATGTATTACCATTCCTGTTTGCATTTTTTGTTTTGCCTCCTCACATCTCTATAAATGGTTCCTTTATTAAACTCTCTTTGGTTAATCCTTTAGTGGGTCATTCATTTCCTGCTGGGGTCTCCATAACTTCAGGCCACACTATTAATGCTCCACCTCTGAAATAATAAATTCATCGTCCCAGTCTCTGACTACAACTTCTTATCCTTTCATTTGTCTACTTACGTGACTTTCAATCTGTTCTTTCTCCAGTTTCATGCCTCATCCTTCCCTCTCCTGCTTCTCCCAATATTTAAGCCTCTTTCTGTTTTTCCCTCCAGTTTAGCCTAGATTAAATAGTCTTCATGTCACTGATTATGATGACACCTCTTTCAGTGATTCTCTCCATTTCTAAGAGTCTGACTCCAGCCTGGTGGTCAAGTTTTTAAATACTCTGGGTCTATCTTTGTCTATAGAATGAAAAGTTGGATAATACAGTCTTGAAGTAGGATAGCCATTGCCCAACTGGGTTGGTTTTGAGCATGAAAGGGAGAGCTATTAATTAGTACACCAGGACAACAAGACAGTTGCACAGAAACTAGACATGTGACCATCTATCTCTATTATGCCCCCAAAACAAGAATGCCATGATTATATTACACACATTAAAATCAGAAAATAGATTTCAGTTTTTTCTAAAGTCATGGGCTTGCTTACAATATGTCTGCTTAGTGACACAACAAAACATTTGGAAAAAATTAAGATAAGGATAAAAAATCAAAGGTATAGAGGTGAGGGCTTTGAAGTGTGAAGACAATGGAAGAAGAAAAGATCCACAAATAAATGTTTCTTTTCAAATCTCAGACTCATCTGACAGTTGCCCTCAAAAAAAGGCCCTGCTTTTTCTAACAAGTAAGTGGAAACAAATCTGCAGAAGAATCTACCCATTTAGGTATAAATGGAAAATCTAATGCCCTCTTGCCTTCTTGTCTCTTCTCTTCCATTTTCAGTTTTTAGTTTCAAACTCACAGAAGCTGATGTTCTGCCCTGTGTGCTGCCTCCTATCCCACAATAAAAAGACTCCTCAGACTGAATAGGCATGGTCGCCATGGTAGCTGGGGGTCATAAACTCCTGAGCTGTGGGTCTTGGCACAATTCCATGCATTATCTGCATCCTGGTGCAAATCAGTCCCTTTATCTAATTAGTAGCCTTACAAATAGCCACCTGCCCCAGAGCTTAACCATTAAAGATGCAATATTGGCTGAATAGCTTGAGACAAGGGGCGAGGATAACAGAAAACTGAAAGCTGATCTTAGTGAGGCCCGGTCTCTCCTGGCTACAGACACCTGCAAGCTCCGGCCCACCCACATAGCAGGAGTTCAAAGGAGTCCGCGAACAAATCGCTTCTGTCTTCTTTTCACAGCTCACCTTGAGTGTCTCCTGATCTACTTGCTTCCCAGAAGCTGGGCTTGGTGACTGCCTACAAGACCTGCATGACCATTTCTGCTCAGGTGCCCAGCTGTTCCCTGCCTCAGAGCTTCTTACCTGAAACATCCTGCCCTTTCTCTTATCTCTAGAACTTGACCAACTGCTCTGGCCTCCTGTAGTCTACACTCTGATCCTGATACTTCAGAACTATCTCCTGATTTACTTGAAAGATTGATCCTTTCTAGCTTGTTCAAATGCTAAAACTTTCTTGGACTAATGAGACCTTACTCCAGACTCATATTATCTGGATGTTTGTCAGGTTCACCTTTTTCTTCCAGTAAAAAATTTTAAGGACAAAAAACAAAATTATTTTATTCAACATTCCCTAAATAGAAGAAGTATCTTCCTCTAATCATTCTACAGATAATGATAAATCTAAACTTTTAAAAAGTTGAAAGGAATGCATTTGGAAAGTGTACATTGTGGCACACCTGACTTTTGCATCCTGGGCTGAATTTCAGAAATGATACAAAGTGCTGGAGATAGAAGGATGGCAGAGGAATCTAGCTACAGTTTCACAGTTGATGCTGTGGTGTCACATTCGACTGGTCCATTATGAAAACAGAAAAGGACTCTAATGCAGTATATCCACCATGAGCTTCTGGAATTGAAACAGACTGAAAAATCGCCCAATATTCCCCTTTATTATGGGGAATATTTGTTCCATATGTGCTGAGCAAATACATGTCTCATTGTAATTTTATTGTCATGTAATGATTTCAAAAGTTCTTGCTTTTTATGATTATATTATGTGTTTATTTATCTAACAGAAACCTCTTAAAGTAGGAAATGATTATCCTCACTATGCTGGCAATGGTCACGTATGAAAACTGCAGACAAAAACCTAGAGGTAGAAAATGTTTACTAAGCCTTTTCACCTATTCTTTTGTTAGTGTAAGCTGTGATTTCTTTTGTTTTACTATCAGATTAGTCACTCCAGTTTGAAACAATATCAAGCAACAAGTTTTCTCATACTTCCTTAGACATGCTAGTCATGTGCTAGAGGCTAGCACATCTGACTGATACAGGCTTCTTAATATTCAGATAGAGCCTATCTTCTTGAATTTTTATTTTTCTTATTTGTTAATTTATATTTTTAAACAAAATGTCTTCAGGATCTTTGAAAAGAAGTCAGTGTTTTAAATTTGTGCAAGCAAAAATGAAGCCAGGCCTACATTCCCTGCCTGCCCACTGTGACTCCCCAGACCATTCCAGGAACAACCAGATTAAATAGCTGTGCTCTGAACCAAAGCTGTAAGGCCATTATTTAGGTTTCCTTTGAAAAAGAGAGAAACTGCAAACTTAAAAACATGAGAAATTCCCACTTTTCTCCTCCGGCCCTCTTATGCTAGGGTTGCCAACTAATCACCACTGGATTCAACACAGTTTGAAATGTTCCTGTGTGCATTTGTCCTTTTGGCCACTTATAATTCTTATCTGGTGTCATATGTAATTTTATTAAACAACAGCATTCAGAGATTAAGGAGGTGAGGTCTCCGTTGTACATAATTGCCTGTTTAATGTCTAATTTCTCTCTAGATGTTGAACGCTATGAGGGCAGGGACAGCTCATTTCTCTATCACCACTCTGTCCCTGTGAATGGATGCTTTTAAGAAGGAGAAAGTATGCAACGACCTCTTTATTATTTAGGAACTATAAAGAAGAGTAAGTTAAAATTCTATGGCTTTTGGGAATTACAAAGTAGCATTTATATTACCAACAGTCTCTTAATAATATAAACCATATTATCACCAGTGAATGAGCAAAAACAGTATTTGGGTTTCACAAAGCAATGGAAAAGACATATTTGCTGAACCTATGACTCAAAAAAATTTTAAAAATAAAAATTTCCCAAACAACCATTACATTGAAAGGATATCCAGTTTGAAACTTGCTGAGTTACTCAAAGAAAGGTGTGCTCACCTAAAATGCATTGTTCAGAAACACATGAGATTGGGGCGCCTGGGTGGCACAGCGGTTAAGCGTTTGCCTTTGGCTCAGGGCATGATCCTGGTGTTATGGGATCAAGCCCCACATCAGGCTCCTCCGCGATGAGCCTGCTTCTTCCTCTCCCACTCCCCCTGCTTGTGTTCCCTCTCTCACTGGCTGTCTCTATCTCTGTCAAATAAATAAATAAAATCTTTAAAAAAAAAAAAGAAAGAAACACATGAGATTATCTGTAATTTCTCACTTATATGGCCTTTGGAGATAGCTTTTGACTTAACGATAACCTTCCCAGATTGAAAATTTTATCATTATGATTAATAAATACAGAATCATTTGTTTTTCTCTCCAGACTGTCTTGTCCTCTTCTGCAAATCCCATAGAAGACACAGTAGAGAAGCCAAGAATGCAAAGGAGGTCTGTGGTTTGGAAATGTCCCAAGACAAACTGAATTTTCCTAAATATGCTTTAAACTGTCAGCAAAGAGCACCATGACCCAGAGCTTGAACAAAGGAAAAACCCCATAGCCCTCCAAAGTCACTGGTTCTGTGAGTTGTATTAAGGAAAGGGCAGGGATTATTCACATGACCAAAATGTCCATCTAAGCCCCAGTAAAACTTCCTCACGAGTAGAAAACTAGAATTATTTCCCTTTCTCCATCCCAGATTAAGTGCATATTCCCCTGAGCAGCTCAGACTCAAGTGCACTTGCTGGATCTACAGATCCCCACATTTGCTCTGCGACTTGCAATATAGGGTCTTGACCTCATCCTAAAGGAAGCTCCCAGGAAATTGACATTTAAGATCTGGGATTGCAAGATGGTTGGAACCTGAAAGTAAGCAATTGGCCCCAGTTCTTCCTGAAACGTCACTTTACAGAGATATCCTAGCTAATGTTGTGGGTGGGCAGGAGAGAAGGGAGAATGGTGACAAAGACAACCACCTGCTCAAGATTCTCCCATCTCCCCTTATTCCTATGTGACCAACCTGGGAAAACAGAAGGTAGACAAGAACCATCTACCCTCACATGTTTATTAAATTCTTACACAGTAAGTCTCCGGTGACTATATTGATTCATGTATTTATACCCAAGGAATGTGAAACTTAAGATGGTATTATTGATACAGAAAATAAAGAACAGACAAGAGCATAGAGTTAAACAACGTTAATCGCCAAGGCTTGTGTCTGCTTAACTAGTTGCATGAATACGAGCAACTTAATTAACTTCTCTAAGAATAATTTCCCCATCTTCTATATGAGGCAGATGAGGCCAAATTTTTCTATTACTTCTAGCTTTACAGTTATATGAATCTCTGTCCCTAGTAATGAATGTCTATAAATGCTACATGTAAGTAGAAAGCATATGCTGTGTGATATTCAATAATAGTAAAGAGGGAATCGTGAGGGATGTGTGTCAGTGAGACTTTGCTGCTCTCTTCCAGTCATCCTGGAGGAATTTACAAAAGAATAGAAGGTTTTACAAAAATGTCTGCTTAGCTAAAAGGTGCAAACTTCCCAAACATGAGCTGTAGCCAAGGAAATAAAACTTAAGGATGGAGTAGAAGCATTAAGGAAATTTTTCCTAGAAAGGAACAAAAATATATGTAGCAGGAGGTGGGGAAAATGGACAAAAGCAAACTCATAAAAAGTAGAGCGTGAAAGAGTTTTGAAGTAGAATGTGAGATCTAGGCATATTTGAGAAGATATGTCATGGTCAAAATGAAGGACAGAAAAGATGATTCAAGCCCAACTTGATGGATATTTAGATAAGGCCGAGGGTGGTAAGCATAAATCCAATGATGGTGAAGACAGCAGTAATAATAGCTGCCATTCACTGAGCACTTACTAAGTTTTAGAACTCTTTGCTAGAAAATTTATAAATATCTTGTGTAGTTTCCAGAACTCTCTCCAAAGGATACTTGTAATATTCACCATATAGATAAGTAAACAAAGGCTCAGGAAAAGTGACTTCCCAAGGGCAAACCCACATCTACCTGAGCTGTTTTCAATAATCACTCCTGTTTGCCCATGAACAGGAAAGCCCCTCTAGGGCTTTAGGCAAATCTAGGGTTTTGGGCAATCAAAATTATTAAGAAAGAAAAGCAGTCAGAGGTAACCATTGATAAATCAGATGGAACTATTTCTCCTTGAACAAAGGGACTGTGTCTGCTCTATCTGCTTGTTCCCTGCACTTAGCCCAGGGTCTGGCACCCTGTGTGTAGATGCCGAGATGTGCCTTCCAGATGCCCCTTCAAGGAAAGACTTGCTGCCCAGCTGCTGGGAGTACAGTCAGCCTCCAGCTGTTGGCTCCATCTAGGTTGGCCTCAGTTGTAGATAGTGATTGCCTCACTTGAGATCATGCCCTTTTCTGGAAGCCTGCATCTTGTACCCAAGCAACCAAGGGGAGTGATGTAGGAGGATAAAGGCTGGAAGCCAATATGGGACAACGCTGATGGGCAGTTCCGACTCCAGAGCTCCGTGCCAAATGGACTGAGATTATGTCAGCCCTGCTTTGCAATTTGACTTCTTCCTTGGTGCAGTTCTGCTTCCAGCTGCTTCTTTCCATAGATGTTGATCCCTAATAAACATCTTGTACTCCAATTCCATCTCAGTAGCTGCTTCCAGAGAACATAACCTGGAGTACACCCATTATATACTCAATAAATGTCTGACAACTGAATGGATGACTGAAGTAGTAGGAGTTAAGGGGCATTTCTGAAGATTCTTTTCCTCCCCCAAAAATGTTCCCATTATCTGGTGACTGAGATTCTACAATTAGAAGTTATTTCTTTGCTTAGTGTTTCTGCCCTTGTAAATACTCATGAGATAAACAGCACGTTAAACTTATTGTACACTTACACCCTAATATAAAGAAAGTCCTGAAAGCACATTCTGACATTCTGATAGGAAGAGAGAGAGAGAGAAAACCCCGGTGCACTAATCAAAAAGAATCGACCCGAGTGTCTATCAACAGATGGGTGGATAAAGAAGATGTGGTATACACACACACACACACACACACACACACACACACACAATGAATATTACTCAGCCATAAAAAGATGAGATCTTGCCATATGCGACAACACGGATGGACCTAGAGGGTATTATGCTGAGTGAAATAAGTCAAAGACAAATACCATATGATTTCACTTACGTGAGGAAACTAAAAAAACAAACCAAAGGAATAAACAAACAAAAAAGCAGAAACAGACCCATAAATAATACAGAGAACAAACTGATAATTGCCAGAGGGGAGGGAGATAGGAGAGGGGCAGGAAGGGTGAAGGGGAGTGGGAGATACAGGCTTCCAATTACAGAATGAAGTCACAGGGATACAAGGTACAGTCAATGGTACTGTAATAGTGTTGCATGGTGACAGGCAGTAGCCATACTTGTGGTGAGCACAGCATAAGGTATAGATTTGTGGAATCACTATGTTGTGCACCTGAAACTAATGTAACATTGTGTGTCAACTATACTTTAATTAAAAAAACAAAAGAGAGAGAGCATCAAGAACTAAGTGCCTGGATGCAATCCTCATCCCACCAACTTCCCAGCTACGCATCCTTGGACAAATCACTTAGCCTTTCTGTGCCTCAGTTTTTGGATCTATAAAAGGGGAATAATAAATGTAACTACCTCAAAGCGTTGTAAGAATTAAATGAGTTAAAATACCAAAGTATTTTGACAAGGAAATGACATCCAGTAGAGCACTGAGTAACTCTTACCTATTTCTAGGACTAAGTTCATACTTTTGCTATTGAGCAGGCATAGCCATACCTGGACATTAGATATTAAGTTGAAGAAAATGAAGAAGATAAGATAAAAGTGAATAAATAGGATTATGCAAGTATGACAAATAATACAATCATATTTATGTAATATTTTTCCATCACATTCACCTCCAACCCAGCCTGGGACATGGGTTTCTATAATCTCTTTGCATGTATTTTCACCACTTGAATTACCACATTGCTTTAGAACTACCTGTCCTTGTGTCTATTACCACGCTTACCTCATCACTGTAAGATACTCAGGGGTAAACTATTCCATACTATTCATCCTTAAATCTCTTTTCCATCCACCCATCCATTTATTTCTCCATTCATTAAACAAATATTATGTGCATTTCATGTGATTTTGGGGAAATAAAACAATAAACACAGTTCCTGCTCTCTCGGAGCTTATGTGCTGGCAATTTACACAGCAATAATAAAATAAATAAATATTCAGCATATTGTCCAGTGAAAGGTGTTATAACAAATTACCTAGTGCTGAGTTCAGAGTAAGTTTTCAGTAAATAACTGTTGAACGAATGCATTTATGCAAAAGAAAAAAAAAGAGCCAAAAGGCAAATAAAAACATTTTCATTGTTCTTTCTGCTCAATTCAAAATGGAAGAGCTGTAGAGGACACAGATGGACAGGGGATACTTATTTCGTCTTCTGCAGCTAAACCATTCAGAGGGTGAGCAAAGTAAAGACAACACAGAAGAGCTAGGGGACCACGGAAGTCAGTTAAAGGCGAACATTATTTTCTTATGCATGCTACCTTGGTGCTGCTTGATGGGGATTTTCATTCTCATGATGCTAGAAAGATGCCATCATACCAGCAAAATAAAAGCTTAAGCTTTTCAGTGTGTCTTTCTATTAATTATTATTATCATTATCACTATCATCATCATTACTACAACAGATAAATATTACCTAACCATCTTAAGTCACCATGGTGCCGTTGTCACTGCTGTCATCCCCCAGGCAACTTCTCCTTTGTATATTATTGTTTTGAGTACTTCTTTAAGATGAAATGAAAATGGCACATCCACTTTCCTATGCAGTGATTTGCCACCTCAACATCTCCTTGGTCAACTGAAGGAAAATATCCTCTACAATTGAGGATAGCTAAACAATATTAAATTGTTTCAAGATACTTGCAATCTCTTCTTATAAATACCTTGATCTATAGAGGCTCTCACTTCTCCCTTCATGTCTGTCCTCTTAAGTGTGGCCTTAAAATCTGAAGATAGTTTTTAAAAACGCAGTGCATGTGTCTCTATTCAAAAAAATGTTACTGGGGCGCCTGGGTGGCTCAGTCGTTAAACGTCTGCCTTCGGCTCAGGGCGTGATCCCGGCATTATGGGATCGAGCCCCACATCAGGCTCCTCCACTGGAAGCCTGCTCCTTCCTCTCCCACTCCCACTGCTTGTGTTCCCTCTCTCACTGGCTGTCTCTCTCTGTCAAATAAATAAATAAAATCTTTAAAAAAAAATGTTACAGATTTGACATTAGATTGTCTTATCCAAGTAGTTTTTTTAATAGGTATATGCAAAGTAGATGAAATTGGAAGAAGGAAAAATCACTCTGAAGACTTTGTGCACCACCATAACTGCTTTGTTCTCCCTGTTGGGATGGTGGCTGGTTATGCTTTTTTGTCGTCTTATTCATCCTTAAAATCCTGTCCAAATCCCTGAATCCATTCTCTACCATGACCATACCACCACTCCCCTGCAATTTCCTATCTACCCAATATTCCTTTTCACCAATGCACATTTTTACTCCCCTTTCTGATACCAGGTTTTGAAAGGAGAAAAAAAAATACTTCTTAACTCTGTACTCTTATTTAAAATCTCTTCTCTCTTCTCCTTGTTCTCACCCACTCACCACATCTCCAGCTCACCTCTGACCTCCACACCTCCCCGGCAATTTCATCACTAACTTGGCCTGAGTCAGAAGAATGATTCATGGAATCATAAAATTCAGGGTGGAAGAGACCTTAAAGGTCAGCTAATTCAACCACCCAACTAAGTGGAAAAACCAGCTCTCATTTTCATTCTTTCTTCCCTCATTTTCCAAACGCAATTACAAACATAAGAACAGTGTCTCTAGTTGTTACAGAACTTCCTGCTTTGTATATCCCTTCTCTCTGGGATAGTTTAGGTAGAGTCCTGTCAATAGTAGACAATGAGTTACAGATGAGGAAACCAGCAATCCTCTGAATATTGAGTTGGCCACTCTTTCAAAAAGTGTTCAAAGGTGAGCATATTTATTTCACTGACTCCATTTATTCCATGAGACAACTGAATATTATTCCCAGAAGATATAAATAGATAATTCACCCAAAAATGGCCCTTAAACATATTAAAATATAATAACCTCAATCATAGTAAATAAATGTCAATTAAGACTATAATGAGATATTATTTATCATATGGCAAAAAATTAAAGCAGACATTCTCACACATTGCTAGTGCATATGTACAAAACCTTTATGGACAGGGATGTATGATATCTAACAAAATTACATATGTGTCTGCCTTTTGAGCCAGCACTTCCACTTGTAGGAATTTACCCTGAAAATACACCTCCAAAAATATAAAAATATATCTGTACAATATTATTTAGATTATTCATTGCTGTATTGTTTATAATTTTTAAATATTGGAAACAACCTCAATGCCCATTTAAAGGAGAGCAGTTGAAGAAACGCTGGTGAAAGCTCACAATGGAGTACTACGCAACTGTAAGAAAGAACAAGATCTATGAGCCAACACGGAGTGCTATCCAGGATGTACTGTTAAATTAAAAAAGAAAAATATATCGTAGTAAGTTATTTTTGTGTAATAGAAGAGAGAGATTTAGAAAATATTCATGTAACTAAGGATATACTATATGGTGACTAACATAACAATAAAAAATTATTATAAAAATTAAAAAAAATATTCATGTATTTACTCATTTGTACATAAAGAAACATAGCAGGATAAAATAGAAACCAGTAAGACTGTTGAAAAGAATAAAACAAATGTGGGAAATCATACCACTCTTTATATAATCCTGACTTATGGAAACATGCAAATGCTTCACATACTCAAGAAAACAAGGTTGAGGGAGAAGAAACTGAAAAATGAAATATAAACAGAAACAAAGAAATAAGCCAAATTGGAGGGAGAACGAACTCAAATAACTTGTAAGTGGAAAAGTTAGACTATATCCCTTCAAGCTAAAGGCAAAAAGTGTTAACAATTATTGAAGTTCAATCAGTAGAGGTTTTTTTCTCATAGATATATAGATTGGCAATTCTGAAACTACTTCCTGCATATTCTAGGATTAAGCAAATAAGTTAATATACTATGGTAAATGGAAGCCAGTTTTCTCGCTGACAAAGAAGAGAGTTACAAGTGTGGAAAGGAGGAAGGTCTGAATGATCCTTATGGCTTTCCCAGCTCTGTCAGGTGAGAAGATCTAGAAGCAGTAACACCCATTTTCTATTTACAAAACAAAACAAGTTTGGGACTGGGAAAGTACAATTATTCAAGTGGCAGAAGATAAGAATGATAGAGATGTATCAAAAGGACAAAGAAGCCAGCTTGAAGGACTTCTCGCTAGTCAAATCTTGGAAATTTGGACATCAAAAAGATAATGACAGTAACTTATAGCCTGTTGAATAAAATAAGAATCATAAGTCCATAGTGATATACATATATGCGTAGGAAGACAAATCTCTACTTTTTTAAGATTTTATTTATTTATTTGTCAGAGAGAGAGAGAGACAAGCAGGGGAAGCTGCAGGCAGAGGGAGAAGCAGGCTCCCTGCTGAGCAGGGAGCCAGACTTAGGACTCCATCCCAGGACCCTGGAATCATGACCTGAGCTGAAGGCAGATACTTAACCAACTGAGCCGCCCAGGCATCCTGAGAAAGCTCTTCTTTACAGTACAAAAGCAACTAGTAAATATAGAAGAAATGATGTACAGGGAACGTCACTGTTTACCAACTGTCATTGAAATAATTGCTTCAGGCAAGAATCATCAATGGATGGTAAACTAGTATGTACCAATTTGAAGAATAACTTGATTTTTAGCACTGAATGATGCACTGAGAAGGACACAGCATCTCTCCTAGGTTTTTCCTGCTGAAAATGTGTAACCTGAATTTAATCATGAGGAAGCATCAGACACATTCAAATTGAGGAGCATTTTGTAATATAACTGGCTATGCACTTCAGAAATGTCAGTATCATAAAATTTGAACCAAGATTGAAGAACTATTCCAGATTAAAGGAGACTGAACAATGCAATGTGAGATCCAGCAGCTTTTTTGTTGCTGTTGTGTTTGATTGGTTGGTTGGTTTCTATAAAGAGAACTACCTGGACAATTTGAAAAATCTGTCTGCATATTAAATAATAATTTATAATCTATGTTAATTTCCCGATTTTTAAAACCATATTTGTTATGTTAAAGGATGTCCTTGATTTTAGGGTGTAAACTTGAAATATTTAGGGGTAAGTAGCATCATATCTGCAACTTTCAATGTTTATCTTCTTGAGAATCTTTTAAGTGAAGGGTTATCTTTTGAAATCTTCTTGCAAATTTCTGTAAGTCTGACAGTATGTTAAAATAAAAACATATAAGAACTATTATACTATGTATACTATTATACATACTAAAAAACATAAAAAAAACTATTATCCTCATGTGATTGATCTCTTCGTTACTTATGGGGCATTTATCATGTGCTCTGTCTTCTACTGCATCTTGTGTTCCATTCTACAGGATCTTCCACCCACTCATCCTGGTAACAAAATTGAGAGTTTGGGTGGAGTGGGCAACCTTTGATTCTCCTAACTCTCAGATGTAAAAAACAGATATATTTCCATTTTTGCTTAACATTTACCATTTCCATCCTTCACACACAGTAGTAGTTGTTATAGGTACATATGTTGCTCTCATTATGTCATCTACCAAAGGTGGCTGCAAGAATATGATGTGGGACATTTGGACCAATTCCAACCCTTTTCTATAATTCTGTTCTAAAGCAAGAATACTCAAACATCTATATAGTAGGTCCAAAGAAGCCTAGAGGAGACTCAAACAGGTACATTTGTACTTTTTTTATTTTAAGTGTTCAGTTAGCCACTGTATAGTACGTCATTAGTTGTTGATGTAGTGTTCAATGATTCATTAGTTATGTATTTACCCCAAAGATACATTTGTACTTTTTTTAAGTATCTATACACTTGAAGATGAGTTTGTGTGTACTATGTTTAAGTTGTGCAAATGTGTGTGACTTGTGTATGCATTCATTCATAAGAAGGCCCTTATGGAAAAGCTAGTACTTGCCAAGTTTTATGGGTATATTCTATAGATTCCAAAGTAAAGGAAATGTTCCTCTTCTGGAATAGTATTCTCAGGAAAGAACAATGTGGTAAGTACTGTAATTGAATTATACACTATGTATTATGGGAACACAAAGGAGAACACAATTAACCTCATAATAGTTGATATTAAATCACAGAAGCAAAAGTCAAAAAGCCATGAAAGACAGGATGCCAGACTGACATCCTGAATCTTGTCTATGGTATTCCTGACCAGTGATCATGGAAAGGGCTATAGTATCATCCCTGTGCCTTGGAACTGACTCAGAGGCAGGAGCCAGGAAAAGGTGGGGCACTGAGTCAGGGATAGAGTTGACCAGAGCATCATATCCCCTAGCCTTCCTCCTCTACCCATCCAGAGTGTCTCTACTTCCTATCTTTAAAATATAGACTTGCCACATAATATTTCATTTAATAAAAAGATAATGGTGCTAAAAAAATCCAATTAAGCATGAATTTTAGGACATGATTTCTCACATTGATGTGAATGTGTGTGTGTGTGTGTGTGCACGTGTGCATGTTTCCAACTGGAATGTAATCTTCTCAATACCTGGTATTTAAGTACTCAAAAAGATTGTTCAAAGAGGCTGTGCTAACAATAGTTGGTTTCTGTAAAAGGATAATTACCACTGCAACATTCATAAGAGTGAAACTCTGATACAACTTAAACATTCAGCAAATGGCTAGGTAAATGTTACACTGAGCCATATTATGAAAGGATTTTTTACAGAGGTAGATTTATATGTGCTCATATAGAAGACTGTTCCAGATATTGTCAAGTACACATACAATTTCATTAGCATTGCAATGCTAATGAAGTATGCATCTCAATTTACAAACTTAGATATGCAAGAAATGTAACTTTTAAAAAATAATGAACTTATTTTCTGTTTTAACCTTACTATAATGTGGTAATAGAAAATTAGTTTCTGATATTGCATTTGAGTTCCAGGAGGGTTTATTTGGGTCAAGTTGTGGGTGAAAAAACAGCTCATCCCTGGTGTTGTCCTCTCTCAGTACTGGTATCCTAGGATCCATTTTTACCCTGTTGGGCCACCCATCTTAGAATCATGCCATTCATTTCTGTGTCTTCCCCTTCCTGAGACTGGCTCTCCCAGCTACTCCCATGCCCTTCCCAAGAGTCATTCCACACATGCGAGGCTGTAGGAAATTCTGAGAGACTCTCTAAAGTCCAGTGGGTCTTATGCGTACGTACAAGCATTGTGTATTGGAGATTATCTCAAGCCACAGGGAAAATGGTAGAAAATTCACCCTTGTCATTGCCAGAAAGAGCGATTTATGGATTTGTTGTTTTCTTAAGCTCCCAATTTGGCTTCATACTATACCTTGCGTGGGCTTTTATTCCCGAATCTTGACTAAACTCCTTAGGCTCAACCTATTGGCCTCAAAGCACAACAACAACAACAACAAAAATAAAACAAAACAAAAACAAAAAACCCAAAACCTATTGTCCTCAAATATATTGGACAGTTGCATTTTCTGTCTATCTCCTCATTACTATAGTAATTGGTTACGTACTCTTATTTGGAATAAACGTGATGAGTACCTCTCCACTCAATGCCATTCATATAATCATAGGTACTATAAGAAAAATCAACAGTAGAAGAAATACCAAGAAGAAACCATCCCTGCATTAAGAAATATACCTATTAGTGGGGCACCTGGTTGGCTCAGTTGATTAAGCGTCCAACTCTTGATTTCGGCTCAGGTCATGATCTCAGGTTGTGAGATCAAGCCCTGCATCCAGCTCCGTGCTGGTATGGAGCCTGCTTAAGATTCTCCCCCACTCCTTCTGCCCCTCCCCCCTCTAAAAAAAAAGAGAAGAAAGAAGTATTACTGTTAGCGAAGTAAAACAAATGTTCTTTCTTGCAAAGAACTTTAGGCCAAAAACTAAATTGTATATAGACTAACACCAAGCATTTATTATAAATTTTTGATATAACTTTGACCATAATTTTGACTATCTTTTTTATTAACACCTGATATTGAAATGTAAAAAAAGTAAGTTGAACTTCTCTTAGATTAAGTTCCATTAATATTATAAATGATCTTAAATATTAGTTATTAATGGACAGAATAAATAAAATACTGCATTACTGTAAAAAGCTAGCTACCTCCATTGACATTTCTTTTGCTCCTAGGGCCTTGCCACCACCCCTGCCTAAGAGTCTACCTAGAAAGCAGACACAATGTCTCTACCTTCAAATTCCCTAAGCCTGCTTTTGTCCTGTCTCTTTACTACCAAGTTCACTTGAGTTGGGGAGACAGCAGAAGACCTTCTTTCTCAGGAACCCACAAGGAAAGATGTGTTATACAGTTATGTAGTTTGAACACTGTAGAGATACTTGCTGGGGCAAGAATAGGGCTGAAATCTAGAAAGGCAAGACCTTTGGCATGCGGCCAAGGCTGCTGGAAGAAGGACGTGCTTTTGTCTTTGTACAAAGGTGTTGTCAGCTGTCTAAGCCACTGCCCCTAGGAAGGATCTGCACCTTATTATAATTCATTCACCAAAATGTGCCCTTTTTCTAATTTTCAGAGAAAAGCAGCATAAGTTGCCAGAGGTCCTTTCTTCCTAAATTTCTCTCTTCTCCCAAGAACTGAAATCTTTTTTATCTAATCTTAAAAGCTCTAAGGCCTCTTCTGATTTATCATATATTCTTCCAAATCTCTCTTTATTCCCTGTATCTTTCTATCCCCTCGAGGACTAGAAACTCAAAAATTACTCAAAAGCTGTTGACTTCCTTTTTTAATGTATTCAGTTGGGTTATCTTTTCCCTGAGGCAGTGAATGCCGAATGTGCTAGCTGATGGAATGGGTGAAAGGCCACGACCACCAGGAAATGCAGTGGAAAGAAAACCCCTGAGTTAATATTTCAAAATGTCATCTGCCATTGTGTGTGCATAGACTAGTTCTGGAAGGCCACACACTTGTCTAAACTGTTAGCAGTAATTCCTCTCAGGAGTGAAATTTGGAGATGAGATCTGTATTTTTTGCTATATAAATTTCTGCATTTGAAGTGTTTTTACAGGAGCTGATGCGACTTCTGCACATTTTTTTGAAAGGCAAACTTTGTTAAAACCGGAGGAAAAATGCTTCCGTGTACTTTCAGAGAAGGTATTCAGAATGACAATTTGTTTGTTCTTGCTTTTCATGAGTGTTTTGTGGTACATCCACCTCTCTATGTTAGAGTCAACTAAGTTCTTGCATACTGGTTATAATTCTCACATTAATGTGAGTTATGGAAATGGCAGTACTAATTGATGGAAATCATATGGACTAAAATGTACATAATTTGCATAATTCAATATGATTTACTTTCCGGGTCCCACACTGGAATGCCAATTTCCCATTTCCTTTGTGCAGATGAGGAAGGGCCAATACTTAGCAGATAACAAGAATAAGTCCCAAAGGGTGGCCCAAAGGAACAGAGCTGGGAGAGCTGGAACCAAAGCTCCAGTTTCCTAGATTCCAGTCCAGTGTTAGTTCTATTACAGAACACGCTTTCTCAGTTTGGGCTACTTCTTTCCTTTAGTGATATAGTGAGAATGGTGAGCAGAGGTGCGTTTACAGGAATGAGGTTTAAGCTTCAAGCACCTAGTTTGCATATGGGCCTTTCTAAGGTCCTGGGGGTGCCACAGCATTAGGTTCATAGGGCACATGATTTTGTAAAATGTGCAAAGTAATTTTTTCTAACAGCAATTGGTTAAGGCCACTGTCTCTTTCTTCTCCAGGTTCCCTTCATATTAGGAGGCACTTGGTAGCCTTGTACCTTTTGAAGATATGAGTTAAGGAGCAGTTATTTAAGTTGGGGATACACACGACTTCAGTACATCATCATTTATATGGCTCACAGTTAAGTTCCATGAAAGTTATTGCCAGCTAGCTATCCCAGTGTAGGGACAGATTCTAAGAACACTCTTACTGCCCACTCCGTCAATTCTCCTGGGCTCTTGACACAAAGGTGCAGAGCCAGAGGTTGATAATGACATAACTCAGCTCTGACAGCATGTGGTGCTGGAGGTTGGAATTATGGAGCCAGAAGCTAATTTGTAGAAAATTCTTCCAATCATCAAGTGCATAAAATTCTAACAGAGGGTTTGGTTCCCATCAAGATCTAATCAAAACAGAAGCTTTCTTCTGTCAGGAATATATTTGAGAGTGCAGCATACACAATTATAAAAGCTCCACATTTTTCATAGTTTATGGTAGCTGTGTGAAACAGAATATTTCAGAATTGCTAGGTTTGAAGAGAAGAAACCTGTAACCGTACAAAAATAGAGCAGGTCTGTAACAGTTCAACAGCACGACAAGAGGTTTCCCCAACTGACAGCAGCTGACAGCAGTTTGCATATCATTACTAATAATGATGGTGTCAAAATTTTATAAACTATAAATAATTTTTTAAAATATTCAATCAACACTAGAGCAAATTATCTTTCTGTTCCCTCTACAGAACATAAAACTGATATTTAGTAAAGAAGCAGTCAAAAAGAAAAACAGACTACACAGTCAAAACCATATTTTAAGTATTATAGAAGTGTGGCAGACAGCTAATTAATTTAAAATTGCTCTTTCTGGGGATCCCTCCTACATTGTTGGTGGGAATGCAAGTTGGTACAGCCACTCTGGAAAACAGTGTAGAGGTCCATTAAAAAGTTAAAAATTGAACTACCCTATGACCCAGCCATTGCACTACTGGGTGTTTACCCCAAAGATACAGATGTAGTGAAGAGAAGGGCCATATGCACCCCAATGTTCATAGCTGCATTGTCCACAATAGCTAAATCGTGGAAGGAGCTNGGGGAATGGGATAGGCTGGTGATGGGTAGTAAGGAGGGCACGTATTGCATGGTGCACTGGGTGTTATATGCAACTTAATGAAGCATCGAACTTTGCATCGGAATCTGGGGATGTACTGTATGGTGACTAACATAATATAATAATAAAATAAAGTAAAAAATAAAATAAAATAAAATAAAATAAAATAAAATAAAATAAAATAAAATTGCTCTTTCTGGGCTTTTTTTAAACTTTTATTTATTTAAGTAATCTCTACACCCAACATGGGGCTTGAACTCACAATCCCAAGATCAAGAGTCATACACTCTTCTGACTGAACCAGCCAGGCACCTTTACTATTTTCAGACCTTTCTTTGGTATTTGTGACTTTGTGAGCTCCTATAAACGTATAATTTGTGTACCTAATTTCATATTCTTTTTTTGAAAGAGAGCCCCTCTGTGTATGCCTGGAAAGCTCTTGAACTCAGATTCATCACTGGTGATGAACATAGTTTTAGATTTTCTTTTGATGCTGGCCTCTAGCAGCTTAGTTAATCCCTGCATTTTACTGAGTTCCCATCCCACTTCTCTCTACTTCTCTCCCTCATCCTTAAAGGTAACCCGCAGAGAAGCCTTTCCCAGATACCTAGTTAGACTTAATTGTTCCTTGTTTCAATTCCCATAGAAGCCAGTATTTTAATCTCCGTCATCATACTTATCAGAATCTGCCCTGGATTACTTTATTCACCAAATACAACCTGAGGACCAATTATATGCCAGGTTCTGTGCTGGGTCTCAGTACCACCCTTAGACCAGGACTTGCCCAGGCCCCTGTTTTGAGAAGGCCTTCCAGCCATTCCCTTCCAAATAGGCTAAGGGTCTGCAAGGCAAAGGGGGGTGCTCATCCAGAATCCCGATCTCCTTCCCTAGATCATGTCTTGGGTACTTGGGACTCCAGAATTCCCAGCTTAAATCCAGAGTCTGCTTCTGTGGGGCCTTCCTCCACTGGCCCTTCCTCCAGAAGGCTTAATTACCTCTGGGATGTTCGCTCCAAGGGCCAAGGAGAAGCTACTATTGCAGTGGGGGAGAGAATGCAGAGAGCTTGGGTATAAAGCTGGCATGTCCATACACATGGATGTCACTCCACAAAGGTAGGAGCTGTAATGGGAAAAGAAAGGAGCAAGCTAGTAGCCCCATTTGTATTCATGCCCTGGACCCTACAAATGTCAATTATGGCCCTGCTAAGACTGTAGTTGAATGTTGACGTCTTGTTTTTATTCCAGAGATTCCTAAACTTTCTGTCTCTGTGAGTTTTTTTCACGGCATAAACTAGGATAAAAGAAATGCCTAACAGTTCCACTTATTAAGTAATAAGGTCCAAATAACCTACTAGTAGTAATTCACATGGTGTCTGACAGATGTCATATTGTTTCCTTCAAAAATGTAAAGTATCCTGTAGCTACCTGTGAATTTGTTACAGATACCTGGGGTACCTTAATACATAGTTTGAGAATCATGCTTTTATCCACTAGATTATGAGCTTCTTCGGAAAAGATGTTGTATCTCATTCATCATGGAAAAATGTGTCTTTTAAAGAGGACCACATTTTCAGCCCCACGTGCTTTTCTAGAAACTTACCACTCGCTCAATGAGATACAAAATCTAATTCTCTTCCCCCTGAATTGGGAGGGACTAGGGACTTACCTATGTAGCAGTGATGGCACTGCTTGACTTGAAGGGCTAGGTCATAAAAGGTGATTAGCTTCTGCCTTGTTAGCCAGAACATTTGCTCTGAGCTGCCATGTAAGCAACCCAACTGTCTTGAGGCCATCATGCTGTGAGGAAGGCCAAACTAGCCCACTCAGAGACACCCATGGATAAGCCCTGAAGCTACTTGAAGGAAGATAAAGTCCTCAGTTCCTCCAACCCCCTGCTCTCCCAGCTCTGACAGTTACCTTAGTGCAACCACAAGAGATATCCAATGCCATAACCACCCATCTGAGGCCTTCCTGAACTCCTGTCCCATAGAATGTGTGATCATAATAAAATGACTGCTGTTATTTTAAGCCATCAGTTTTGGGTGATTTCTTAGGCAGCAATGGTAACTAGAAAACTCTTTTGGGGGGAGGGGCTTAACAGCATAGTATTTTTTAAAGATTTTATTTATTTATTCGAGAGAGAGAGACAGAGACAGAGACAGAGATAGAGCAGGAGCGGAGAGGACAGGGAGAAATAGGCTCCCTGCTGAGCAGGGAGCCCAACGTGGGGCTCCATCCCAGGACCCTGGGATCAAGACCTGAGCAGAAGGCAGATGCTTAACCAACTGAGCCACCCAGGTGCCCCAACAGCATAGTATTTTGAGTACTTTGGAGGTTCAGTAAATGCTCATCAAATTGAATATAAAAATGAAAATCTCAAAATATTGATTAATCTAAATTTCAGTGATGATTGAAAAGAACAAAATTATAGATACATATGTTGAAAAATATGGGGACTTCTGCTAGATGTATAGTGATGCCAGAGCAAACCATGGATATCAGGGTTTGAGTTTTTTCAGAGTTTTCATAAATCCCTTAGATGAGTCTGTTTCCTTGCCTTTAGTTTTTGTCCCCTCAAAGGGCAGGGAAAGAATTCTAAACACTCATTTGCAAACTTGCTATAACATGAGGTCACCATAGGGGTTGTACATGCTGAATTTTCCATTCTAGTTAATTGAGGAATTTAATTAGTCAATTCAGACTAAGCAAGGTACTACTATAATTGGTGGATTCCAAAGGCAGCCATCTGTTCCCTTTGTGAATATTAATACTATGTCATGTAGAGTCTAGCAAGGAGAAAAATTTGTCCAGTAGGAATTTTCTTAACATTAGCAAGAGGTGAATGCTTGAGAAATAAAAAGGAAGAGCTAGGAGAGCAAACAGACTAAAATAAGAAAAAAGAAAAGAAAAAGCCCAGGGAGAAAGGAAACAGTCCAATTATTTGCTATGTTAAGAGAATCAACTGAATTTAACCTGAGACATCTGTTTGTGCCTGGTGTTGTTTTTCACTGGAGTGGAGGGAGGTAATTAAAATGCCATGTAGCTGCTTGCCTTGTATGCATTTCTAAGCATAATTCAAACTCTTATGAATCTGCCCTCTCAAAGAAATGGCTGATTATAGAAACAGAACAAAACCTCTTTGATCCCTCTTGTGATACAACTAGGTCATGAGAAGCAGAATTCCAAATATATTCTGTTTTGGATGACTCTTCATGGAAAGTCTGACTTGGGGAGGTTTTGAAATGAACAATGACGGAAACCAAGGCAGAATATAAAGCAAAAGACTTGCTGGCATGAAAAAACACCAACTCTGCAAAGGTTACCTAAATGGACTTTTTGTGAACAACAACTTGTTTTCTAACTTTCTTCAAAATAGGGTTTTTCTACTGAACAGTACCTAAAAGGTATAATAATACATATCAGGTATGTTAAAGATAGATGAATTGATTGTGCCATGCAAAACCCCATAATATCTTGGGTACTTGTGGGGAAAAAAAGTATGCAATATTTATGAGTTTCTCATAAACTTCAACCTGTTTTGCTAGTGGTTTTATTAGCTAAAATACATAAATATATCTTTGTATTCTAATCAGAGGAAATTATTGTGCTTTTGGAATTAGTTGTGTCTCTCTCTATAAGCAAAAACTTAAAATATTTTGTGGAAAATCTAATATTTTAAAAAAAATTCTGTAAAAGAATATAATTAGGATAAGGCTATATATCCATTAAGGCTCTCTTCCCCTTGCAAAAGACAGGCAACCACATACAACCTGGTTTAAAAAACAAAAGGGACCTAATGGCTCATAAAATATAAGGTTCAGTGTTAGGACTGGCTTCAGGTATAGCTCAGTCAGGGACATGGCCCTGTTTTCTAGTTCATTGGTTTTGCCCTTCTCTATAATGTCATCTTCAGGCCTCCTTTAGGATTCCAAAACAGTCTCCCAGGAAGGAGGGTTTCATGTATTCTCACATCTCAATATGCTCCCTGAATGAACCTCTCATCATCAATCCCAGTGGCCTAGGGACTGTGCATGTGCATACATCAGCCTAGAGCAAGCAGAAGGGGCATGTTCTGATTGGTTAGTCTATCCCAATTCAGGGTCCAATCCTGGACTGGAGTCAGTTCAACTTTACCTCAGCTAATGGCTACTACCCAGTGATGAGGGATGGCTCTTCGAAGGAAAATTTGAGTATTGCACCTTAGGGGGGCAAGGGGTAATGGTACTGGGAAGATGACCAGGTAGTTCTTATTAACAGTCACCGTAGCTCTTCTGTTTTCTGGACAAGTAAAACTATGGGAAAGTACATGACTTTCATCAGAGAAAATAATCCTTCTCTCTTAAATTGTGTTTATAAAATGTAGAAATAATGAGTTTATCAAAAACAATCAACTTAGCAAATTTCAACCAAGGAAAATGGTTTATGGCAATAGTTTTGATTCTTTTAACAAATACTTATGTGTATCAGGTGCTGTGCTAGATTCTAGACACAAGGATATCTTTATTATTTTCCTACACTAATTCTACATTACAAAAAAAAATTACCTATCAAACAAACAACAGAACTATTCACTTGTTTTTCCTTTTTAAAGATTAATCAAAAATACATAAATTATAAGAAATCCTAAGAGGTAAAAAAATGACATAAATTTTAAGAAAGTTTTAAAGGTAAAAAATGAAACTTCAAAGACAGTTGAAGTACTGAAACTCTGAATACAGTTGACATTTTTATTAGTCTATTCAGTATCATTGTGATATAAAAATATATTATTCAGTTGCCTAAAAAGCATTATTAAAGATTAAAATAAATAATATAAATGTGATCTCTCTTGGCTTTTAAAAATAATGACTTTTTTTCCAAAAAAATATTCATGACTACTATTGTGAATCACTGGTGATACAAGGGCCCCAGATTAGGAACAATACTCTTAAAATAAAACAAAAACAAAACAAAACAAAAAAGTGTAGACACTAACTTATAAATCACATAAATCCTATACAGTATTGCTATTAAGTTTAAAGCTAACTTCTCCACTAAATCATTCTCTACCACTCTGATAAAGGGCCCCCAAATTTCTTATTTGCCATTTAATTCCCTACAGGAGTCAGATTGAGCCATCCTGATTCTATTTGAGCTCAACGTGAAGTTGCTTCTTCATCATATGACCTCAGGGTGACACTGGATATGCAGTATGCAGAATTAACTTAAGAATTAACATCTTTAGTATTCAAGTAGCTCGTACCACTCACAAATTTCTAACAAAGAATAGCCTGTATTTTATACATTAGTTGAAAACCTAGCAGAAGCGTACACAGGACTAGCCAAGCACACAGTTGACCTTGTATCAGCAATGAATGCATGCTGAGCACCCACTTCCCACTTTTCATATTTCCATCCTGCCCCCACACAGACAACCTCTGTTCAGATGAGCATTTTTACTAAATACTTCACCTCCCACAAAGCAATAGTGTATAAGATTTATATAATTAATGTTTGTAAGGGACTGTTAGAGCCTTGTCTGAAAGATGCCTTTGAAGAGGAAAGGATTGTTGATACTGTGATGTCCTGGATTTCTTATCCTTATCAAGACTGCTTCTATGAGGAAAAGCTACAGAAATGATAGATGGGACCACTTTTATTCAGCACAATTACAGGTGGCAAAACACTGCTGCAGGACTCAAGCAGGAATACGTCCTTTGGCGACATCAACAGTATACACATATATCCTGTCAATCACTAAGAATGCAGGTACCATACTTTACAGACCAGGGATAATGTTAATTCCATCCTGCTTACAGTGTGCTTTGTACTGATAAAGTTCAAGGAGCTTTGCAAGCACCATAATTTAGCAAGGTATGAAATGAAAGCTACATATAGGAAAATTGAGACATTTTGAAAAATTCAGACATTATCTTCATTCAGCCATTAACCAAGAAGGGGTGACATTCAGTTTCAGCGCTACAAGTGCTTTTCCCCACACGGACAATTTTTGTTGTTACTTAGGGAAGAAGGAAAAGGAAATTGACCTTCATTGAAAATACACAATGGACTACATATTGCAAAGAGGCTTCATGTTATTTATCTTATTTGATCTTTAAAACAACTCGGTGATGTATTTTTTACAGTTGAGCAAACTAAGTCTTAGAAGAAAAACGAATATAGCTACAATAACACAGGTTACTAAGTGACAGAGCCAAGAACTTTAAGTCTGTATGATTCCAAAGCCATTGCTCTTTCCATTATATATACAACAGGGGAAGAATAAACACCACCAATCTAATACAGTTGACCCCTGAACAACATAGGGGTTGGGGTGCCAATCCCTACATAGTTGAAAATTTGCATATAACTTTTGACTCCCCAAGAACATAACAACTAGTAGCCTGAAGCTGACCAGAAACCTTACCAGTAACAGTCAATTGGCACAAATTTTGTATATGTATTATATACTATATGTTTACAATAAAGCAAGAGAAAAGAAAACATTATTACAAAAATCATAAGAAAGAGAAGATATACTTACAGTACTGTACCATATTCATAAAAAATAATCCGCACATAAGTGGATCTGAACTGTCAGAACCCATGTTGTTCAAGGGTCAACTGTAGTTTCTTCTTCCAGGAGCTTGTCCATACCTCTGCAAAGAATAGAAGAAACATAACTTTTTCAAATAAATTATTCTTAAACACCCACAAAGTTGTCTCATAACAAGCCAGCCTCATTTCTCTTTTCCATCCCTGACCTGTGGACTAGCATCCACAGTTTAGCATTTGATTATTTACATTAAGTCTCTGTTTTAAAATAGCACCTGATTTATACCTACCCTTGCCAATCAGACGCACAGACTACCTCCAACACTTCCACCATCAGTGGGCTCAGTAACGTCATTACTATGGTAGGAACTCCAAAAAGAAAGAAAATTAATGGGTCTATCAGTGAGAACAGAAATAATATGTGACAAAACAGGAATGCCTTCAGGTAGCTTGGATGGACAGGCAGACTCAAGGAGCTGGCTCTCAACCCAAAAATATGTTATTCTTCTGTAGAGAGAAATTTGAAAAAAAAGACTGTGTTATACTATTGGAATTTGAAAAAATAGCAAATCATTTAAGTCTGCAAACATCCTTTTCCTAAAATACACATTCCTAATACGAGGGCTAAGAAGCATCTAACAGTCACAACTTAGGGACAATTCAGACTGTTTTCCCAATACCTCTATGAGATCAATTACATTAAGGAACTGTCCATTCTTCCTAGGAGAATGAAGATGGAAGTAACTAATTTTAAAGCATGGAGCAGCTTGAGAAAAGAAAGATTCAAGGAGCAAGGTACAATGCTGGGTTTGGGCCATTATGAAGGCACTCAGTACTAGTAACAGGGAGATGGGAATAAAGGAATGAAAGGTAGAAAGGCACATGAGAGGATGTTAAGAAGATATTAGACGATTGGTTGTCTGGGTGGCTCAGTCGGTTAAGCGTCTGCTTTCAGCTCAGGTGAAAGGGTCCTGGGATCCCAGGGTCCTGGGATCCAGTCCAGTCCTGCATGGGGCTCCCTGCTCAGCGGGGAGTTGGCTTCTTCCTATGCCCCTCCCTGTGCCCACTCTCACGTGCACTCTCTCTTGCAAAAATAAATAAAGAAAATATTTAAAATTTAAAAAAAGACATTAGAGGATGTACTTGAGAAGATGATTCTAAAGTTCTTCCAGAAGTATAAGCATTTGTTGTGGTTTTTTTTTTTAAGTAATTTGTACACCCAGTGTGGGGCTGGAACTTATAACTCTGAGATCAAGAGTCGCAAGCTCTACCAACTATATAAATAGTTGAGTGGATACTCAAAATGCAGTATTACATACAACGGACTATTATTCAGCCATAAGATAGCATAGTTACAACACATACTACAACATGGATGAAAACATGCTAAGTGAAATAAGCCAGACATGAAAGTACAAATATTATGATTCCACTTGTATAAAATATCTAGAAAAAGGCAAATTTATTGAGAGAGAAAATAGAGTAGAAGTTACCAAGGGCTGGGGGGAAGGGAGTTATAGGAAGCTATTATTTAATGGGCACGGAGTTTCTGCTTGAGGTGATGAAAAGTTTTAGAGATAGTGCTGATGGTTGCACAATATTGTGAATATAATTAATGCCACTGAATTGTACATTTAAAAATGGTTATAATGGAAGATTTTGTTTTACGTTATACACGTTATACCACAATGAAAAAAAATTTAAAAAAAAGAAGAAAGAAAGAAAAGACAAGTCAAGAAAAAATTAGAGAAAAAAGAAAGGTGAATGAAATTAGCCCTTGCTTGACTATTAATTAAAATACATTGTTTTAAAATTATAATAATTAAAACAGTGAAATCCTGGCACAAAAACAGAGAAACAAGTAAATGGTATCAAATAGAAAGTCTATAAGCAGACCTGTTT